>NC_036648.1:9041569-9220403 GCF_002806865.2 Cucurbita pepo subsp. pepo | reverse complement strand
CCGCCGCCCCCACCGGTTTACTCTCCGCCCCCACCGGTTTACTCTCCACCCCCGCCTCCACCATCACCCCCACCACCATCGCCCCCACCGCCATCACCCTCACCACCTCCACCGCCTTCTCCTCCCCCACCATCACCGGTGTATTGTGTACGTCCATCACCCCCACCGCCACCACCAAACTCTCCCCCACCTCCTCCTCCCTTGTTCTCACCACCCCCACCTGTTTACTACTACAATTCACCACCACCGCCCAACTCTCCACCTCCGCCGCCATTGTACTCTCCTCCTCCACCTNGGTGTATTGTGTACGTCCATCACCCCCACCGCCACCACCAAACTCTCCCCCACCTCCTCCACCTGTCTATTCTCCCCCTCCACCAGTCTATTCACCGCCCCCACCACCGCCGTGTATAGAGCCTCCTCCACCTCCACCGCCACCATGTATTGAGTATCATGAACCCCCACCCCCACCATCACCCTCACCACCTCCGCCAATCCAATACCTTCCTCCGCCATCTCCTTCACCCCCACCACCACCACCTCCCACCCCAGTTTACCATTCACCTCCACCGCCAGTCTATTACTCTCCCCCACCACCACCATCACCATCTCCACCTCCACCACCTGCATCACCACCACCATCACCTGTATACGAAGGCCCACTACCACCAATCTATGGAGTTTCGTACGCCTCTCCCCCACCTCCACCCTACTATTGATTCTTTTGAGAAATTTTCCTCCTCTAACCTTACCTCAAACTCAAGCACTGAAGAAGGAGAAATCCACACCATGCCCTCTTTTAAATCTTCTTCAATGCACTAAAAGTTTCCCAATCTCCATTATTTTTCCTCCTCTGAGGAAGAATAATATAGACTTTTAAGGATTATATTTATTTCTGCAACTTAAAAGCGGCCATGCCATGTTCTTCTCTCTTACAAACATCCCTTGTTTACACACAGAGAGTTTGAGGTAAGAGGGAAAATCTCTTCTTATTTGTTTGAATTGTTATGGATATTTGAATTTGTGAAATAAATGGCAGAGAAGCGTNAAAAAAAAAAAAAAAAAAAAAAAAAAAAAAAAAAAAAAAAAAAAAAAAAAAAAAAAAAAGTATGTATAGAGACAATGGGAAAGCAGTAGTTTCTGCTACTGCTGCTGCCTTTCTGGTTTGTGGGGTTTTTTTTTTTTTTTTNTGGGGTTTTTTTTTTTTTTTTTTTCTTTTCTTCTTCTTTTTCCATGTTATTTTTCTCTTCATTATACTTTTGTTTTCCAATTTAATAGTATAATCATGAACAATTTACTTGTATCAGAGTGTCTGAATTCAGATTATATTACCTTGAATGTTGTTGTTGTTGTTGCTGTCTGTTCATCTTCAGAATCCTCTGCTTTCCTGTTGTGAATCTTTTTCATTAGGCTTCCATCAAACCTCACTGGGTGTCTACCTGTTCATTCATATCCCTGTTCAAGGAGAGTTAGACAAGCAGAGTTCTTTTCAATTCAATCAAATTTACATCAACATCAACCCCTTAACTTCTTTTTTGTTTGATCTAGTAATAATTCTTCCTGTCCATATCAATTTTACTGGTCAATCTAGCAGTTTAAGCCCTCAAGCTTGACTATTCCAGCTTGAAAATTGTCGAGTTTGTCCAAGTCTGGTTGACGGGTTACATCAAATTATAGATGTCGAGATTTTTTAGTTCAACAATTGCACAGGTGCACAGGTGGGTGAAGTAGAATTCGTAGTTGGGGCTTAGTCTAAGCATGTTATAGCTCAAGTCCACCACTGGTAGATAATATCTGCTTTTGTCTGTTAAGTATCGTTAGCCTCACGGTTTTAGAACGTGTATGTTAGGGAGAGGTTTCCACACACTTTTCGTTTCCCTCTCCAATTGATATAGGATCTTACAATTCACTCCCTTAGAGGCTATAGAGGCTAGTGTCTTTGTTGGCACACCACTCATTGTTTCGCTTTGATGCCATTTGTGATGGCCTAAGTCCAACACTAGTGACTCATGACATATTGGCATCAGCCTCACATTTTAAAACATGTCTCTTTGAGAGAGTCTTCTGCACCTTTGTAAAGAATCTCCTCTCTAACCAATATGTAACAGACTAAAACGGACAATATCTTCTAGTGATGAGCTTAAAACTGTTACAAAGGCCGTTCTTTGAGAATTAGGCCGTTGTTTTCCCAATGCATCAAAAGCTTTTGGGGGAAAAAATTATAATGGTGTACTTTTTCCCCCTTTTGTCATCTTCCAGAGCTCTGAAAAATTTTGGTCCCACACACGAGTCGGTAGCCTAGCAGGGAACTTTTTCATCCAAAACGCATCATTTTTACGCCCCTTGATTGGTGCAATTTTGTCTGCTTTTTCAACTTTCTTTTGAGAATTGGATAGATAGAGAAAGAAGTTACCTTATTCTTACTGAGAGGAAAGTGACGTACACGCCAAATCTCTTCATTTTCCATGCCTAGTCTGTAGACTCCACTCAGTGCTGCCCACGCAGGTCCACCTTAATCTACAAAATTCATTCAGTAATTTCGTCGAACACCTTCCGAGCACAAGGAATCTGTTAAAAATCTGATCATCCACCCTATAACTACTGCACTACCTGATGAATTCACATACAAAAATCGCCTGCCCGCACAGATAAATCAACCAAACTCTGTCGGTCATTTCGTCGAACACCTTCCGAGCACTACAAAAAAAATGAAAACTAATTCACTGCAAGATTAGTTTAGATTCTGAAGCAGGCTCTATAAAAAAAGCGAGAATCGTTTTCCATGGCCCTACGATTCTCTGCAACTTGAATTGAATCCAGAATCCACCATGAGAGGATCCGACAGATCTGAGAAATTAACTGCCGCACGCCCCTCCTTTAGTTTATCAAGTCTTGGGTCTCGTCGTTTTCACTGCCCAGACTGAGAAAATTGAATTTCTGCATCGTTTCGTATGCCATAAGGCAAAAGTTCACTGTATTATAGATTCCTCTCACGAATTGGTTTCTTCTCAAATTCATTGCCTTTGCCCTCCATTTTCAGACCTTGTGTGCTTCTTCAAGCATAAAAGGACGATCCACTTTATGAGATATTAAAATCTTTCAAACGAATTCCTGTACAAGAAAATGCAATAAATATTATCATTACTATTTTTTTATTTTACAAGTGAATTAATTATTGTTATTTCTAGCTATTTGAGTGATAATATTCTAATTAAATAGTATCAAATTACGGGTAAATGTATGAATCAATAGAGTTTAAATGGATAGAATTATTATTTTTAATTTTTAATCAGACGATTGATCGTAGTTGTGGGCATAAATTAATTTATGTGAGGCTGGTGTATAGCTTAGTCAACTGTTATACATAGTAAAGCTGTATTTGGTAAATGACATATAAGTAAATTATCATAAACAGTAAATAACTGTGTTTAATGACTTGATAAGTTTATATGTTTGAACTCGATAATTAAATAATTTGATTGATAATATTATTACATTTTTATTATGAATTTAAAAGGAGGTTTGTTTGAGAATTAACTATTTAAATAAAAAGAATTAATGTAAATTTAACTATTTAATTTAATTGATTTGAAATATTTTCACATTTTTCAAATAATCATTTTAAATATATTGATTAAAAAGAGATTAATTATTGCCATTATTAATGCTTGGCAACTACTCTATAGTTATCATTCATTATTAAACTATATAATATATATGTTTCATGAACATCATTATTATTGGTTTTAAAATGTTATAAATTTTGAATTTGTGTAATAAATCTCTGATATTTTTTTATTTTTTTTTTCATTTAAAATTCAAATAATTTATAAAAATGGACAAAAAAATAATGTTATTACCACCAAAAGAAAAAGGTATGATTTAAATGCAAATGGGACCTCCATGAATGAGTGCTTCACATGGGCTGTTAGCTCTTTCGGCCTCACTCACTTTGGTGGTTGGTTGACTTTTCATCCCTAATTACTTTCATTTAATCACTTTTTTCCCCTTAAAAATAAATTCAATTTAACCTAATTAGATTTTTACCTCCCTGTAATCGAGGGTCGACTCCTTTCCGTTTGGAGTCTTAGTTATGTTTTACTATGCCTTTGAGGAGCCTCCTTTTGAAGTTTTTTGTTTGACATTTGAAGATTCTATTGACATGACTGAGTTTAGGGCATGACTCTGATACCATGTTAGACGAACACAACTTTCCACCATAATATGATATTGTCCACTATGAGCATAAGCTCTCATGACTTTGTTTTGGGCTTCCCCAAAAGGCCTCATACCAATGGAGATAGTATTCCTATATACAGCCGATGTGGACTTTTCTACACCTACCCTTGAACAAAGTACGCATCCCCTTAATCGAGGCTCGACTCCTTTCCTTTTGGAGTCTTAGTCATTTTTTACTATGCCTTCGAGGAGCCTCCTTTTGGAGTTCTTTGTTCAACATTTGAGGATTCTATTGACATGACTAAGTTTAGGGCATGACTCTGATACCATGTTAGACGAACACGACTCTCCATAATTATATGATATTGTCCACTTTGAGCATAAGCTCTCATGGCTTTGCTTTGGGCTTCCCGTATTCCTAGACTATAAACCCATGATCATTCTCTAAATTAGCCGATGCGGACTTTTCTTTTCATCCAACAAAGGTTAAATCTATTTTTCATGACTATGTAGTTAATCGAGGTCGGGTCGTGAGTTGATATTTAGCTGACTAAAGGAAATTATAAGCATTTATTATTAATTTATTTAATTATTCATGGGCCTAAAGTTGTTAGGGGAACAAAGGAGCCGTCCAATTAATATTATATGGTTTCATGGGATCAAAATAATTGAGCAGTTGTGAACTACTAATCTTTTGATGTACTTTATAATATCTTAGTTGCACTTCTTCCTTTTCAAAATTATGTGAATGTTTTTAAGATATCAGACAACTTGGGCACTACCATTTTAGCCAATGAATCTATACCCCATGGTCTAATTTTGTTGCTCAAAATCTCGACGAGTACGGGACCGAAGGGTTTAATGAACGTATCCTTGAAAATATTGTCGATTTGAACGTGTCGATAAAGTTGGTGAGGATATATTTAATTATTGGTAAGGACTCGTTTTTTGTCTCGAAACACTTACCTACTTGTGCACGGTTGCATTAATGTTCAACAGAATCTAAGTTGTATACCGACACATTAAGGTCTCGAGGATCATGCATTGACTCTTATTTACTCTTTTTTTTTTGTCCTAATTTATAAAATATTTATAGAATTTTTTACCGGTAGAAATTAATTAAACAAAGCGATTAGAATTATTTTAAATATAATATTTTAATTTAGAATGTTAAAAAAATCACAACTCAATAGGTTAAATTTTTTTTAGTTACTTTTAAAAATAACTAAAATATTGTAAAACTTCAATATTAAATATTCACAAATCTCATACATCACTAACCTCACTCACAAACATCAAATATTTTTAATCTTCGTAACACATCAAATATTTTTAATCCTCGTAATAATCTTAAATGCAGACATAGACGGGCCGTATCAAAAAACTTTGGGCTTTTGATGCGGATATGGGCTTTGACCTAAAACTCAAAATGGCCCAATTCCAAGCCCAAATCATTCCCTAGGATTTTTCTTGAATTCCTATATTTTTACGGGTTTTGATGCAAGATCATCTCGAGTACATGGGTGCATTGGATTATTGTGAGTTTGGGTGTTAACGAGAAAGATGCATAGGTTGGACTATGGGCGCCCAATTGTATAAAATCCCGAGCATGCGCGTGCCATACAGGCCCTCAATCCAAAAGGCTGCCCACATGCTCCCGCGCGCCCCTCCCCCACATACCCGCGCACCCCCTCGTACTCCCTCGATGTGGAGCTAGGACCAATACATCGACTCGTAATCAGCTTCTTATATTAGGATAATGTTAGAATTAAAATAATTTAAAAATAAAAGACCAATTTAATCTCTTGTAAAAAAATAAATAAAAAGTCAAAAGTCAAAAGATAGAATGAAGAGCAGGCGAAGAACCTTGGGATTGAAATGGAGATCACCAGCTCTAATGTCGGCCACCCGGGACGACAATCAGATCGGAACAGTCCGACAATTGCATAAGAAAATGGAAAAAATAAATAAATAAATAAATAAAAAGAAAAAATGTCTGACAATATGTACAAATATTTGATTATATGTTGTGTTCATGATTGATTGTTTGTTCCAAAGTTGAGTTGTCTCCCACTTACTTTTCTGCTTAACATGTTTTAATTTCCACAATCTCATACGTTTTTCATTATTAAAAATTCAATTAATCTTTATTTTATACTCACAAATTCCAACATACTTTAATGATGATGTAATAATAGCTACGTTATTGAGAACATCGAGTTAGGGGTGTACACCTAACCTGAGAATCCGAGAATACAACCAGACCCAATCCCAATCCGAACTATAAGGTTTGATTGGATTAGATTGAGTTTCGAGTTGGGTTGGGTCAAATTTTTTTTAACTAAGGTTCAAGTTCAAAATGCAGATGGTTGGATCAACCCGACCCAATTCAAGAACCTTAAAAAGAGAAGAACGAAGAAGAAACTAGAACCAAACCCAGTGCCCACGGAGGACAAAGCCCAAAGCCTGTTTGTTGTATGGTGTTTGCAACTATGCATCATTTGCACGGTAATTGTTCTCGCTTGTGCATCATTTGATGAATCCACCTACCTTCTCTCTCCGCTCTTTGATCATGAGTCCAAGATTTTGTCTCTCAGTCTCGGACTTTCAAATGGTAGGCGATGATTAAGTATACCTAGTTTGACCCTGAAAGGTAGTTAGATAAAGATTTTTTTTTAATTTAAACTTTCATCGGGATTTTTCCATTAGAATGACCTGTTGAACTTGTGTTCGTGTAGTACTTTAGTGTCGTTAAAAGTCAAAGCTTATGGTCTCTCTTACATCAAGGCAACCATCTCTCGATGTTTAAGCTCGATGATTTCTAATCTCACTGAGACAACCTTCGAGAGACCAGTTCTCGCTTTCAACAACATTAATGGTTTAAAAAGATAGAAAAGTGAAAGAAAAAACAAAACTAAACATTCTAAATATATTTAAAAGTATGGGTCGAATAGCAAGCACGTGCTTGCACGTGCCCAATAAATTGTGGGAGCAAATATTAAATAATAAAAAGATAAAGGGTCATAGTCAAATAAAAGAAATTAGTCAGCAAAAAAAAAAAAGATTCCTTAGTTTTATTTTCTTGTCTTTTTCTCTCTTTGACCACTCAATTAACCCACAAATGGAAAGCCACGAGAATTAAGGGTTAAATTATAAATTTAATGTATGAACTTTAAAATTTATATATTTTTTAATTTTAATTTTGTTTCATTAATAAATAAAAATGAATATGACCTAATTCTAAATAAAATATGAAATAATAAATTATTTACATAAAAGAGACGTTGCTATTAGTAATATATATTTTCTATTTGTGAAATATTCTTATCATTTTTTAAAAAAATTACATTTAATATTATTTCAATGTAATCAACCTTCAATCACGCCTACACGTGGAAGAGGGACACACATACAAGGAAGACAGGAAGACTTGTTACAATATAGGAAACTTCAGTATTAGATGATTAGGAGAGATGATCCCTAGGACGAGAAGAAATTGAATCTATACACTCGATCCATTGCTTCTACCCCTCCCTGATGCAGCCAGCCCGAGACTCAGACTTGGATTTCAGCCACTGTAGTTCAGATGCAGCCTGACGAGTGAGTGAAGGTTGGGAGTGGGCTGCTTGGGGACGATCTAAAACGATCCCACATTTCAGAAAGAACTGGACAATGGGAAGCCTTTGTTGAGTAATGGGAAGTAAGCTAGTCCCCGAAAAAGCCTTGACAGCTATAAGAAATAGTTGTGGCTCAAAATCAGCTATTCCTAGGTTTTCAGTAACGTGGCTAGTCATTGATCACTCAGCTCACTAGAAATTAGAGTACACAAGTGTGACAACCATCCGTGCCCACGGTAGCGTATACTGATGGAAGCACTATAGTCCCTTGTTCAAAAGACTAATATTAGGTGTCATGATCGTACTTTTCACACCGTGTGACGTTATAATCTTGACAAAACTCACGACAAGCCTTTTAATAGATCGTGTAGAGACCTGATAGTGATAGAGCTGAGATTGTCCTCGATTGAGACCATCACATGAAATGTCTCAAATACCCTTATATAGAAAAAGCCATTTTCTTTTCGAGCATTATTGACTCTTTTTTTGTCTTCTTAATAATATTTCACCACTTTTGACAACAACACCACAATTTCCCTTTTCAATCTTTCAATTATTGCTTAGAAACGTTATTATTGTGTTTAATTAACTTAGCTTTGGGTCCAACATTCATCCACTACCTTTGCTTGCCAAAGTAACTTAGGGTTTCGGTCTCGGGTTTCCATCGAAATTAAATAATTTCGTCATCGTTCAAAATTATTTCAATATATTAATATGAACAATCATCAATTTTATCGACGAGTCACCCAAGATCTGTGAAAATGATGATTTTATGCTCAAGATCCTCTTACTACAGGACGCTTACCTAGCCAACATTTAGATCCGGCTCTACTCAAACTTTTCTGGTTTACCCCAGCATTCCCCACTTGTCTTGCTGAGCAATTTTTTGATATCAAACGGACCTCTCGAGAAGGTAATTTTAATGTGACCGATTTTCCTTATTTTGCAATCAGTTTCGCTTCCTATTGGTGCTGCTGGGAAATCTGCACAGATAGGATCACATACTTGGTCACCCGATGCTATAGAGGGGTCCACTCCAGTATCTGCTTTGATTCATGCAACTACTATGGTAACAGTTGGCGTTTTCATGATAGCAAGGTGCTCCCCTTTATTTTAATACCCACCTACGGCTTTGATTGTTATTACTTCTACTGGAGCTGCGACGTGAACGATTTCTTCTCAAATTACGAAAAATCACAAAATGTGTTCCTTGCCATTTTTAAAAAGTAATTCTCGTTAAAATTTTAATTTTTAATTTCATATTTCAAAGAATTAAGATTGAAAAATTAATTTGTGGAGTGTGACTTTTTTTTAATAATAAATATCAAAAAAGAAATTAATAAGAAAATTATAAAAATGAAAAAATTGAAAGTTTAGAGTTTAATTAGATAAGAATTTAAATCTATATTAATTAATTTTTAAAATTTTAAAATTTTTAAAATTTATGAGAGGAGAGCCCTTAACATAAATTTAAAAGGCTAGGGACCAATAGGCAATTTCAAAAGTTGAAAGGACCAAATAGGCAATTTCAAAAGTTGAAAGGACCAAATAGGCAATTTCAAAAGTTGAGGAAGAAAATAAACTCGAAGTATAAATTCACGAAGCACTATAAGCCGCTTTTTCGGTTTAAAGCTGAAATTTAGTTCAGAAGGTGGGACGTCACGAGGAGGGAGAGGGCGAAGCGAAAACAGAAGCTTACGGCGGGAAAAAGAAACAGAGCAAAGAACCGCAAAGCAAACCTCCGTAAAAGCAATCTCTCTCTCTTTCTCTCTCTCTTTCATTCTTCATAATTCAACTTCTAAAAGGCTTTAAACAAATTTTCAGATTCTCTCTCTGCTTCCTTTCTTCGTTCCGGAGAGATTTTATGCAGAAGATAGACCTTCTGCACTGACATTTTCAATCTCTTCAATCTTCTGATCTCGACTTCGGTAACTGACTCCGTTGCAGGTATGTATGTTCTTCATCTTTTTCCTCCAGCATTTTCTTCTTCTTCTTCTTCTTCTTCTTCTTCGGATAGTTCGTTTAATTGTTTAAGCTTTGTTTTCTGATGAGGTAACTGCTGATTATTATATGCTTGATAACTGTGCGCTCTGAAATGTGTCCTCGGATTGAGTGTGAATTTGTTGTGGTGATGGATCGTTTTAGTTTATATGCTCGATAAATGTTTGTTCTGAACTGTGTAATAGGATTGAGTGCGAAATTGTTGTGGTGATGGATCGTTTTAGTTTATATGCTTTGTAACTGTTCGCTGTATTCGGATTGAGTGCGAATGTGTTGCGGTGATGGATCGTTTTAGTTGATATGTTTTGTTACTGTTCGCTCTTAAATGTGTATTCGGATTGACTGCAAATGTTTTGTGGTGTTGGATCGTTTTAGTATTTGCAATTGAAATTTTGGTATCTGAATCGTGTATTTGAAATGGAATCGGAACTAATTCTTACCGATGCTGCATTTCTTCGTCAAGTTGGTTTCCTCTGTGAGAAGTTTAGTTATTCTCCTTTCTTTCTTTACTCTCCGTTGCCGGCCAACGAAAAGGTTCTTCGGTAGATATTTCTTCCTATCCTATTTAGTCGTCCTTCCTGTTCAGTCTGAATAAAGAAAAAGGTTCTAAGGCGATCGGATCTATGTTTATCACAATCAGATAACGATGTACGGTCACAGTTCGTAAGAAGTTCTTATCCTGAAAAATGTTAAGATCGCCTTTCCGGAGACTAATTTGATCGAGATATATATTTGAAGTAAAGCAATGGCATCGGTAGGGAAACCGAGGAACCAAGAATCATTTTGCTTCAAATTTGGTCTTCTGCGGTGCCTGCTTTTCCATGCCTGTACAGTACTGCGTTGAGAAACTTGCCTTGGATCCTAGAGCCGAGCCCACACAGATGCAATTACCCAGCTGACAGTTAAAGTATTCATGCTTATTTTATTGTAGCCTTAATTTAAGTTCAATCCGGGGGTATAATCGTCAGAGAAGGAGTTAGGTAGAAGTTATTCCCCTGCAGCGGACTTACACTCCAAGAAATAGTCTCTTTTGTATCCATTGTCCAAACTTGATGATGATTGTCGCTCGTATCCCGACGAACCAGCATTTCTGGAATATGGAGTTGAAATTTCGGGTTTCTGGCTGATCGCAGAAAGGCGCATGTGACATTTATTTATTAATTAATTTCTTTTTAGATAGGAGTCTGGCAGCGGCACAGTATCGCTGTTGAAGCTTGAAATTAAATCAAACCATCTAACATGTATTTGATGGTGTTGATTTGATCCATCACAAACTGAATAGATTTAACATGACAGATCTCGAGAACGAAAAAAGATATAACGCACGCAGTAAAAAGTTAATTTCATAACTTACTATTCCAGATCTCAAACTGTAATTTTCAATTTTTCAACCACACACAATTTTAGTTTCTACGCTTAGTCATTGCGATTCCTTAAACTCTTTGTAATTGCTCCAGGGGAGATAAGCAAGCAGGGCTGAAACCCAGTTTGATTACACTATTCAACGAGAAATGGACGAAATGTAGCCTGCCTTAAGTAGACATGGAGACTAGCAGCGGAGGAAGCTCCGATGAGGGTCGCCGCATATTCAAGGTTGATACATGGTGTAGCCAATTTCGCAATGGGTCCAATCCTTGGATGGCAAGATATATTTATGCTCTAATGTTTCTAATTGCTAATTTGTTGGCTTGGGCTGTCCGGGATTATGGCCGTGGCGCCTTGACGGAGATGGAAAGTATGACTTCTTCCTTCCCAACCATTTATTGATTATTAAACTCAGATATGTGTTCACGTCTTTCTGACTGATACTACTATTTCCATTGTTTTCTGTTCAGCCCAACCGACTCTGCTTTATATTTGTTTAAATGCAGCTTCATGTCCACTAAATGAAACATGTATCTTTCAGATATCATTTAATGCCATTTTCATCTATTGAACATGTTTAAAAGTAACTAGGGAGGGAAAGGATCGTTTGTTTGATTGCTATCCTTAGTAGTACTGATTCTAATTATCACTGCTCTTGCCATATTCTTTGTGAAACTAATGATATGTACTTTAGTTTTCTGCATAATATTTGCATTTATAGACATATATTCGAAGCGTTGGAAAAAGTAAATCTTAATAGTTAGCCTGTGGATTAGAGTCTCGGCAATGCATTGCATTTCAAGATTTTGTTCATGGCATTATCTTCTACAACTAATTGTTGAAATCTAACACGTGTTGAGAATGGACATAGGATTAAAAGGATGTCACGGGGCGCGTGATTGTCTAGGTGCTGAAGGTGTTCTTCGTGTAAGCTTGGGTTGCTTTGTATCCTACATATATTTGAAGTCGTTACAGAATATCGACTTCACTGAGTCAGCTCTATCTTTGAGTTATAATTTAATTTCAAGATAAGGTCAATATCTAGTCCTTAACGTCAATTTTAGATATTTTATTTCACCATGTTTCTTTCTACGACTGGCACTTCAAAGATGCGAGAACGCAGAAGTACTTGGCATTCCGGATGGTGGTCTGCGAAGATTATCTTGTGGATTGCCTTCACAATCATTCCCTTTGTGCTTCCTGCCACCGTTATTCGGCTATATGGTCAGTCCTCCCCACCCTTTCCCCCCAAAAAACGAGTTTAAATTAACCTAAAAAATTCTGATGCCTATTTTTGCAGGGGACGTTGCACATTTTGGAGCCGGGTACTTCCTTTTTCGTCGATGTACATTACTTCAAAGTTTACCCAACCTTTCAAATTTTGTTTCAGAAGCTGGTGTAATAGATTTTGAATTTAACAAGTAGATTTCAATTGTTTGAAATGACGTTTAATATATTTACCATTTTCAGGGTCTTCCTCCTGATTCAGCTTGTAAGCGTGATAAGCTTTATAACATGGTTGAATGATTGTTGTCAGTCCGGCAAGGCTGCAGACAGATGGTAAGCTACGCTACCTCATTCATTGTAAAAAGAAAATTACAGTTATGACTTTGCTCTGAAGTACTCAACAATTTGGAGTACTTTTTGCAGGTCTGAATTGTTTTTTACAGGAAAAAATGAACATGTCTATATATTCAAATAAAAGAATAATCTTGAAAATTTTAATTGAAGATACTATACGACAGTCAAATTTAATTCTTGACATTTTGACAAATTTTTGGGGGCATAATTTCGTTTTTATGCCCCTATCACTTGGAAAGCACAGCGACATCAGATTTGCTTCTTATAGCCTGAACTGATGTTTGTGTTTTTATAACCAAGACTGGTCTATTGAAGATTCAGTGAATATGAGAAATGGTATAGATGACATTACTTTTCTTGCAGTCAAATACACATCATGTTACTTGCAACAATGGCATATGTCATCTGTTTAGTGGGGATCATTTCGATGTACATTTGGTATGTGCCTCAGCCGACTTGTCTTCTCAATATCTTTTTCATTACGTGGACATTGGTATTACTCCAACTCATGACCAGTGTTTCTCTCCATCCAAAAGTAAGTTCTAATTTCGATTTTACACATCCATTCTCAGACTTCTCTTTAACCGAATGATTTGATGTATGACTGCTAACACTAAGACCACAACAGGTGAATGCTGGCATCTTGACTCCGGGTCTGATGGGGCTCTATATAGTATTTATCTGCTGGTGTGCCATTCGGAGGTATGATGATCTTCTTTTATCCCATCTCTCAATGTCATCATAAGGGTCAATTTAGTAGTTATGTATGTATTCAATAATTTATGGATAGAGATTCGAATATCTAACCTTTAGGACATAAGTACTTCAATCGAATTATCCTCCGATTAATACCTAAATGAAACTCAAAGAGTTTGAAATAATTAGAAGTAGATAGAGATTCAAATATGTAACAATTGAGTTGAACTATGCTCTTCGAGTTTGAATTAATGAGTAAAGATTCAAACATTTGACAAAATGTATAATACTTGAGCTGAACTATGCTCTGATCAATGTAAGCTTTAAGTTTGAAATAATTTTTTATAATGGTTTTAGGAATTTTGAGAATGCTTCTAACTTGGAGAATTAACTTGCAGTGAGCCAGGAGGAGGTAAATGTATCAGAAACGCAGAGACTTCAACAAAAACTGATTGGCTTACCATTATAGTAAGGCTTTTCATTTTCCTTCAATCAATTTCTAGCTCTGAAATACATTCCTAAAGAAGCAATAATAGCCCTATAAGAATCTGTTTGTAAATTACTTCCAAAAATACCTTAGTTTTCCAAGATTTAATTCTATGTTTGATTTGGTATAAAAGTTTGTACTAAAACTCAATAGACAGAAAATTAAGTCCAAATAACATAAATATATTTTTGTTTTTCTATTTTTGTGATATGATTCTATTTTTCTCCACCTCTTACACAAGTTTCAACAATCATAACGCGTGTGACAGAGCTTTATCGTTGCTGTACTCGCAATGGTTATAGCAACATTCTCCACCGGAATAGACTCCAAATGCTTCCAGGTGCGTTCTCCACTCTTAATAAAGCTTTATTTCATCATCATCATTATTCCCTCCATGGAAAAAGAAAAGTTAATTGATAAAAGCTGCAGTTCAGGAAGGATGACAATCAGGACGAAGAAGATGATGTCCCTTATGGCTATGGTTTTTTCCACTTGGTTTTCGCCACCGGAGCAATGTACTTTGCAATGCTTTTGATTGGTTGGAATACGCATCATCCCATTCGAAAGTACGTCTCCCCCACTTCACAACTTTTTTTTTTGTCCATTAATTCATGGATTTTTTTTTATATATAATATATAATTTAAGCTATATATATATATAGGTGGAATGAAATTTTAGGTCATTTTAGATCATTTCCATACATGTTTTAAGTTCTAGTTTCTATCTAAAATCTAAAATTTTCTTGGATTTCTATTTTAATTTTAAAACATTTATAAAAAGCCTACTTAAGAAAAAAAAATACTATTTTCAATTATATATAATTGAGTAAACAAAAGATTTCTCTTTTTTTTTACCTCCCTGAAAAAATGAATTTCATATTTATCCTCTCAAAATATTAGGAAATTCTAATAATTGTTTTTGACAAAAAAAAAAAAAATGTTTATTTTTATTTAAATATATATATATTTAGTGATAATTTTTTTTAATAAATTTACATTACCTTAATCAATTATTTATTATTTATATAATAATAAATTTTGATAATATAAAAATATTATTATTTAAATAATAAAAATTATAAAATAATTTCTACTCGATTTTTTAGGAGTAATTTATAGTTTAAAAAGGTTATAGATATTTTTTTAACAGATGATTTTTTTACTTTTTGATAATTTATCATATATTTTAATAACATATGTTATGAAGAAAAAAAATAATATTTGTTTCTGTAGAGGATTACTGGGAGTGAGTTCCACGTTAGTTAATATAGTGGAAGATCATGAATTTATAAGTAAGGATCGTGATTCCTAACAGTTTCAAGAAATGATTTTGAGAATGGTGGTTCCTAACCGTTTCAAGAAATGATTTTATACAAACACCTCTTCATCTTTTGATGCTATTAAGACAAAGACCGACTTAATGGCAACCAAATCTTGCTGCTTTTAGAACACAAGCAGTTCACTTGACGAATCCGAATTCATTAAGTTCCATGTCTTTATCTTTGTTTGCACTATTAATAACCAAGCTTTTAGATGCCACTAAATGTTGTCTCTTTGCTCCTTGTGACTTCAGAATCCACAAAATATTTCTTCTCTAAATAGTTAATACACTCGTCGACTCAGATTCCAACTAGCCCATTAAACTTATGACTGACTTTATGTTGAAGAATAAGTTAGGTTTGATGATCAGTTTTGAACTCTGCAGGTGGACAATTGATGTCGGGTGGACAAGCACTTGGGTTAGGATTGTTAATGAATGGCTTGCTGTCTGTGTTTACTGTAAGTTTCTTTTCTGATGCCCTTTGTGGTTTTTGCGTTTCGTTTTTTAAAATTGTCTCTTTTGAAAACCATGTTTTTGTTTGTTAATCTATGTTTTTAAATTTTGAAATTTGCTTTTTCAAAACTAAAATAGCAAAAAAAATTTATTACTTAAAAAAAAAAATTGAAGCTCTAGTTTGCAAAATTGACTTAAAGATCTATTTTACAATTCACTATTTCTCCCCAACATATGTTTATGTCTATTTTACTTTGAAAAAGATGTTTGATTTTCTCTGTTTCTTTGTTTTCAACATTGTAAAATCTAATTTTCGGGAAAAAAAATAATTTGCCTAGATTTTCTTTATTAAAACATGTTAGAATGCTATTTTTCGACAATAACTTAGATGCCTAATTTCAAGAACAATTGAAAGTCTCCGATCAAATTTTTACAATTCTCTTCTTATGACAGTAAGAAAAACACACATTTTATTTTTATAATAAAATTATCTTTTCATAGTTGTGTTTCAAATTTTTACAACTCAAACATAAAAATACATATTCTGTTTTTATAATAAAATTTCTAATACATAACATTCTTTGATCTATTTTTCAAAAACTGAAAACTTGAAAGATAGTTTATCAAATGGGTTTGGTATAACAAAATAGAAAACCAGAAAAGCTTAAAAACAAAGAAAAAAAAGACCCTTCTGTTTTCTAGTCTCGGTTTTGAAATCGACATTTGAAAACTGAAACCCATCTTTAAATCTATTTTAAAACACCCCAAAGAAGTGAATAAACTCTATTTGTTCTTGTAGTATGGATGCTGGTGGCTCCAGTGATATGGAAGAACAGGCAGATGGTAGTTGGAGCTGTTTGATGATATGACAAAACCGACCCTCAAAAATATTTTCACCATCTCCATTCAAATTCCTTGCCCACAAAATTCAAAATACATCTAATTTCCAAAAACCCCTATTTTTTTTTTATTTTGTTTTGATGACTGGAGAAAGGAGGAAAAAAAAATATATGTATTTGTAGTCCTCTAAACATTAACCTCATTTTGTAAATATATAACCTTATTATAAAATCAGAAGATTCCAGAATATAAATAAAAGTAAATAAAATTAGCGTAGAAAAATGTATATAAGAAAATTAATCAAATATACTTAAAAACATTTTCTGAAATGGTTGAGGTAAGAGAGATCATACATGAATTTCAACAGATGAACCGTCGCTGCAAAGCCTGCAATTTGATCCGTGTCTGCTACAACAGCTTATATATCATAAACTCACAACAATGAACAAATTATGTAATTAACAAAATAAAATAAAATAAAATAAAAAACAAATAACCCGATCGAAAGAAACCCTTACTAACACCTAAAATTACCATCGTAGCCTAGAGAAATAGTTGTGGGCCCCTCCATTGATGCAAATCTGGGTTGAACTTGAGCCTCCTATATTTTCTGACTCCTCTCTCTTTCTTTCTTCCTTAAGATCGATCTCCCCCTTCGGACATCAAACAAAATGTACAGTGCCAATAAAGATAATTTTGACTCTCTTTTATCTCACTGATTAACAGAACATATATATATATATGACAAGAGCATTGCAATGAGTACCAAAACTTTTTTCACCGAGGGATTTGTTGGCGAGACCAATTTAGACAATGCCAGGCTATTCCATTCTCCCACTAGCCAAATGGGTTACCTCCGGTGGTGGATGAGAAAGGGTTCGGAGTAGAGGGTGTTGAGAATCTAACGGCTGTCTGCTGGCCCATATCTGTGTACATATGAGCGGCTCCCTCGTGACCGTAGTTGCCAAGTCCAGGATGCCTGAAACATATGGCAAAAACTCATTTGGTATTTGCAAGTCCAGTCCCACTCGATAACTATTTGGTTTTTTGGTTTAGAAAATCGTGCCTATTTTCGCCCAATTTCGTTACCATAGTTTTTGCCTTTCCTAAGAAAACATTCAACTTAAATTCCAAAAACAAAAACATGTTTTTAAAAACTATGTTTAGGTTTCAAAACTAAAAGCGGATATGATACCAAAACAAAGAATATTCATAGGTGGAAGTATTGTTTATTAGCTTAATTTTCAAACATCAAAAAACAAAAAATCAAATGGTTACCAAACAGGATGTAAAGTATTTTTATCATGCAATAGATTTTCCTTTCCAGTATGCATAAATTATGAAAAGAAAACAGCAAATTACCTATAAGGTTGGGCTACTTGCTGTCCCATATAAGGCGGCCCTAAGATATCAAAGCAGAATTTTAGAACATCAACCATTGTAGATGTTAAATGCGTGCGACATGCTAAAAAGGACGAGATCATTTTACCTGAAGGCATTGTAGATGCATGTGGCGCCTGGGGAGGGAACTGCGGCTGCAGTAAGTTAGATGGTGGCTGGTGTGGCATCCATGTTGATGTGGGATGATTACCGTAGCCGGGCGTAGTTGTTAAATTTGATGCAGGCTGCCCAGGATTTGGCAATGGTGCCATGGAAGGAAACTGCATAAAAAGTGAATGCAGGGGTCCGTGTAAGATTGTTGAAGAAAATAAAGAACAAGATGCATACTTTAATATCGATTTGATACTAAATTAACAAGTGAATAAACCAAGAAAAATCTAGCATACTTCAATTTATTAACTAATAAAAATAAAAGTTAACAGAAGCAAGTATGGAAGTTTAACAAAACAGTAGGCATGAATTTAAGGTACTAGAATTTTAAAGTGTGAATTCATGCACAAGGAGCAGATCAATATGCTAACCCAGTTGTGACAAGATTACACAGCCAACTTTATAAATTAAAAAAGGCCAAATGTAAAAATTAACATCAACATACCTGAGATTGTTCGGGGCTGAGATCAAATGGATTTGTAGATGTTGAAGATTGTGGAAAACTTGGGACGGGCTGTAAAAGTGTATGAAGTTTAGAGACATAAATGTTCGTGGATATCGTTATGAAAATACCCAAAAGGAAAAAACCAAACTCAAGAGTAGGCAGAAAGAATACCGTTGCAGAATTATACGGCATTGCATATACCATGTGGTGTGGCGGAACAGTATGCCACCCTGGAACTGGTGCAGGGTAGGATGAGTAATTAAACGCAAAAAGATCCTGCAGATGATTGGAAACTTGTCAGTTGTAATAAAATGCAAGAAGATGAACACAAGCCAAAGATAATTACTTAATGGGACACCAAAGATAAGGGGAGAAAAGTAATTACGGCTGGCAATTCTTTTCTCCCGCTTGGCTTTACTTCGGGTGCAGAAGATTGTGGTACACCAGAGGCTATAGCCTGCGGAGGGGTCGAAAAATCTTGGGGTGTGTGTGCTGCTGGATTACTTGGAGGTCCTTGGGAGTTAACGGAGAGTGAAGGATTCCATGGCTACAAGAAACCACCAGAAGAAATAAGACGAATAAAGTTTGTTTTAAACAAAATACCATCGAAAAATAGAAAGGCAAGCAAGTCTTCAACAAACGAACCATGTGATTGATGGATCTGTCGATTGATGGTGGAAACTGTTGACCCACAGACTGAGAATTACCACCAGGAAATAAAGAATGTGTCTGTGGCTGCATATTAGACCATTGCCCTGCACCAGAAAATATGAAAAGCATTTTTAGCAATATGGACTAATAACATAAGTATAATTAAGGGCCAGCTGCTGAAGCACCTGATGGAGGAAATGTTGACAAGCCAGCCCCTGGTGCAACTGAAGGTGCTCCGCCAGCAAAGGGAAGAGGCATATGAATGTTCCCTCCTGATCCAAAAGAGGGAGGAAAACCAGTTGGTAACATTGTCATGTTGCCTACCGGTGCAGTCAGTACAGCACCAGTAGCAGCATGTGATCCTGAAACTGACAATTGGGAAAGTACAGACTCTAATGTGCCAACATTAGCAGGAGCAGGAGGTGCCTGTGGGGCAACATCAAATGAGGCCCAATTGTTGTCGCTTTTAGAGTTCGCTGTGTGTGTTACAGATTGTGGAGCAGAACTTTGTGGTGGCTGTGGAACTGCTGAAGTAATAGGTTCAGGCTCTGCATCAAAATCAATTAAACTTCCAGAAGGTTCCAATTTAGTTTCAACGACATTCTCACTGATGGACCCTAAGCTACTGGAAGAAGCGGTTCTCTGAAATTTAAATAATAAATGGTGTCAGTTCACATACAATTTACTCCAGAAACAATGGAAGAGAACAATAGTAAACGCAATGGAAAATGATAATTACTAACAATCACTAAAAGATGGAATGGCAGTTAATGTGTTAACATCCACAGGTTCACAAGTAGCATGTTACAAAAGCTCGCAACAAATAGCACAATATTATGAGGGAATGGAAAAAAAGAGAGGCAGAGTAAGGCACAGATCAAAATCCTGAAATTGATAATGAGGATCCCTAGTTGCTGCATGTGAAGGTTTCTCACGTGAAAACCCTATCATGTGATGATATATATAAATCAATTTCACAAGAGGAGCTAACTAAAACTAGTTCCATGGGAATTGAGTACTGAGCATAAATATCTAAATCATTCCACCTACTCTTATAATATGGTAAACTTAAATCTCCCACATTTTATCATATTACAACCTGGTAATATTTGTTACAATGAAGTCCAAAACGTCTAATTAGGTAGATATATAAACTTTACACCAGTCATAGAAAAGGCTCTCACTGAGACAACAAGAAACAGACTAAATGAGATCAATATTAAACCCAGCAGCTCAAATAAATGGACAGATACCAGTCCTCAGAAGGATGAAAGATTATGACAATGGAATTAATGAAAAATATCATGCAGATAAACATAAATAAAAGGGGAAAGGGTAATATGATAAGAATATCAATCTGAAACATATATACAATTGCAATGAATATAAAAGTTTGTGAAAGAAAATCTCACCTGCTTATGCACCGAGCTATCAGCAACCTTGCTACTACCACTACTTTTTGGTGGTTCAATTACACGTAGTGGGGATATGTTCTCCCCCAAAATATCCCTAACAGGTCGCACCATGGGGGGACTGGAAGCATCCAGGTCATTTGGTCGCTCAGGTGACCTGCCTCCAATTTTTGAATCTCCATCAGATAATCTTCCATCTTCTACTTTTTTACCATTTCCAAACCTATCTTCTCGACGCCAATCACTTACAACCTCAGGACGAGCAGGACTTCTCCTAAAATCACCAAACTGCCGATTATCATGATCAGACCCTGGACTTCTTCTCTCATCAAAGTTTCTTCCCCCAGGACTAGACTTTTCATTGTAACGGCGGTCTTCATATGGTGGGCTTCTAGAACCACCTTGATATGTATCTGTTCTCCTGGTTTCATAAAAGTCCTCTTTCTCACCCTGTATAAGATCACAGAGGAATTCTATTAAGATCACTTTGTGTGCAGAATCATAATAAAATAATAAAATCCAAACAATCAAGTGATAAAAGTTACTGCGTTCAACTTCAGATATATCTCAGAGAAATTAGAAAAGAAGGTTTGAGGCATCTCACCGATTTCCCCCTAGGTGGCTTGTCAAAATTTTTATCGCCACTATATCTTCTGTCCACATAAACATGCTTGATAAAGTCTCTGAGTCTCATAACGTTACTGGAAGGAAAAGTTTCTCTCAGAACGACATCCATTTGGACTAACATAATGGTATAGCATTAAAAATAATAAAGATAATGATAAAAACAGTAAAATAAAATGACCTGCTGTCAGGAAAAGAATGACGTTGTGGATCCAACTCTTTAAAGTAAATTTCCTTTGCACGCTTTGAAATTGAAAATAGAAAAAAAAAAAAGAAAGAAATATAAGAAAATCATGATTCTTAACAGTGTAAAGGTGAATCTCTGAGAAATCAAAGTATCCATCCATGTGCAGCATGTACCTGATTTCCTCCTTCTTGAAGAGCGCTAACTTCTTGAGAAGTAAATTTGGCCATTGATACTGATTTTACTCGGTGTGTGAACTCGCGGCTATTTTAGTCAAATCAAATAAGTTTTTATCAATTAAATGAACAAGATACAAGAAAGTATCTCCATAAGACTAATGAAATATATGACCATTGATTTGCGTGTCTTTGGAAAAATCGAAAATACAAGAACCAAACATAAGAAAGATGCACTTACTGTATTCCACTACAGGTTGTGCAAACAAACGTCCAGAAAGTTGTGCAGACGTACTGTGGTCCCTGCAAGTGTTTCAATAAAATTGATTGAATCTCACGTGAAAATTACAACCAAAGGTCTTGTGACTTCTAAATGATCATTCTAACTTCTTTTCGTGGAACTAAGATCTCAAAGAAGCTAAATCGAGAGCAGGCCAAAAGAACGACTGAAATTTCAATACAGCAAAACGAATATTTAACTTCATATAGTGAAGCTACGTGATATCTAGCTCGAGAAAACACTGAGAGAAAGGTAGTAATAGTGTACCAGGCTGTTGCAGTTGATGCACCGGCGATTCTCCTGCAGTTTCAGAAGACCGCGAATAATCCGTTCGTTCTTCTCATCCTCCTTCACTCGATTCGCCATATGTGTCAACCTACATCAATTGAGATCAATGTTAGCCAAAACAAACAGCAATAAACTCCAAACAGAAGAGCTCAAATGGCCAAAATCACTGCATGACCTATAAGTTTCACGAAACATATAAATAAAACGTGAATACAACGTCTTATCCAGTGTTCATTTCAAGAGCAGTAAATTCAAAAACAAACTTACAGAAATTCAAATACATAACTGGAGAAGTCAACAATCAACGATTTCAAATATACATTCCTTTTTTAGCAATCAAACAAAACCTCAATTTAACAACCACCAGTCCAACAATCAAAACAGCGGATCTGAAAAGATAAAACCTCACCTCAGTTGAAGAACTCGAGTAGAATCAGAAATAATAACGTCCGTAGAACCCTAGGCAAGTAGAAGATTGAAACGAAAACCGAAACGAACAGAAATCAGCAGACAACCACGATTACTTCTTCTTGTTCAGCAGCCTTTCAAGCTGACGATAAAACTCAATCGATCCACCAACAGCTGATGAACAAAGTAAGTACGAAAACGGAGAGAGAGAGAGAGAGAGAGAGAGAGAGAGAGAGAGAGAGAGAGAGAGAGAGAGAGTTGCAGGTCCTTTTTCTTCAGTATCGGTATCTACGGCCAGCTAAGAGCTGAAAGAAAACTGCTCCTGCTTTTGCCTAAAAAACTTAAGAGAGATGGAAGAAGAAACGGAGGAGAGAGAAAGGGAATGGATCTGGGGTAT
The DNA here is from genome assembly GCF_002806865.2 of Cucurbita pepo subsp. pepo. Lineage (NCBI taxonomy): Eukaryota > Viridiplantae > Streptophyta > Magnoliopsida > Cucurbitales > Cucurbitaceae > Cucurbita > Cucurbita pepo. The sequence goes on along the minus strand of NC_036648.1, from coordinate 9,197,447 downwards.
GTTACGCTGTTCTCGGGTGTAGAGTAATTATCCTGTTCCCACGTTTCTCGCGCGCGCGCGCCCGACTTTTCCATGGCATTGGACTGTTAGTCTTCATCCTTTGTCGAAATTGGTGTGACAGTCAAATCGAAATGGATACTGTCGTCTAATTATTTGCCCTCTATTTTTCCTATAATTACCATTTTGGTCATTATTACTGCGCCGAACGTAACAAATGGGTCGACATGTCAGAAACTGGATGGAGACAGATGAAGTATTATGACGACGAGTCGGCAAAGGATCTGACAAATTGGTAACTGAAGCCCATCAGGCCCAATTTAGAAACTTTAAGCCCATTAGTTATGGGCTCGGGTTGGAGGTACTTCACATCTTGAAGAACTAGGATGCTCCATCAATGTGGTCTATTCAAAGAGCTGGCGGTGGGAATTTACGAAAATAGGTCCATGTATTTGTATTTTCATTCACAATTCGAAATTTAAATTAATTAATCTTATTTTGTTTAATTATTTAATTTTAATTTCAGATTTAAAATAATTAATTGAATTTTTTTCATTTAAGTTAACTCATCTAGTTTAAAAATTAGATTTAATTTAACATTTAAATTTAAATATGATACTCAAACAAATTGATGACCCCGATGGTACAATTTGAATTAGGTTGGGGTCAAATAAATTAATATTCTATAGTTGAACGGCACGTGACGTTTAATCATTGCCTTAATTAATTAATTAAACTATATTTAAGTCAAAATGAAAGAAATAGTTAAATGTCTCTAGGAAAATTTAAATTAAAATATAAATAAAATCTGATTTTGATGAATATTTCCAAAGAAACAAAAATATTACTTAAATTAATAAGAAATTATTTTATACTTTTTATAAAATATTTGCTAATTATATTATATACACATTAGGGATATTTTATTATTTTTTTATCGTGTTGCATTGACATTTTAACTATGAACAATAACATTGATTTACCTTTAAGGTAGATTTTAAACTCACTCGGGTTAAAAAATATTAGTAGAAATTTAATATACTTAAACTATCGTTATTATATGCATAATGAAGCAGGGACAAAATAGTATTTTCACAATTTTATTAAAAATAATAATTTATTCTTATAAGCATTCGTTACATTTAATTTATATAACCTAAAGTTGAAAATCCTAAGTATATATTTAAAGTTGCAAAATAAAATACACCAAAGTTACTACATAAAACACACACTTATTAAATACATAATCCGGCCGCGCATGCCATTTGGCAATTATTCTCACGTGAGTAGCACGTGCACTAACATGGCTGGGCATTGCAAAATATTTTGGCCATATTTTATTTATTTATTTATTAATTAATTTTAAATTAGCCCCTTTAGCATCTTTGAATTATTATAATGATTTGCACATGGACCAACCTGCCCTATATTTCAAAACAAAATATTAATAATAACAATAACATTAGGAATCTTCCAATCAAATTCTAGAAACACGGATCGAGGATCAGTATGTGTATTCGTCTCGAGGAACCAACGAATTATGAAACTCAGTAAATTTAAAATGTTGATATCGACCCAAATGTGAAAGTCTCGATTTCAAAAAAATGGAAGATATTAATAAAATAATTAGGTACGCACATTTTTCAGAATACTATAAAATATTTAAAAAAATTTAAAATTAATAAATAATATTTTATATTTTGAAATAAGTTAAAATATTAGGGTTATTAAATTTTGAATTTGAAATTTTAAAATACAAAATTATATTTTTTTTAAATATAGTGGTGATAATAATAATAATAACTACAATATTTCACCTTATAAACTCGCTTAATAATATATATGATATTATAAAAATAATAAGTATACAAAAAAATCACATTAAATGTGTTAAAATTTTAATTAATAATAGTTTATATTCCATTAGTTTTGTGGTCTATAAAAATTATGTAAATCGAGATATATAATAAGCTATGGAGCCGACATTTATTGGATCAAGTGATGGATTAAATATGTTATGAATATGCAATAAAGTCTTGAAGGATTTTAATGCTTGAGCATGTGATTTCATAAAATAAAGTTTTTTTTTTCTTTTCAAATCGATTTAATTAAATATTATTAGTTTAAATTAAGCATATTATCATTAATTAGTACATTAGGAACAAATAATTAATACCCTTCCATTTTTTAAAAGTCTAAAAAATATATTTATAATTAGACGAAAATCATTCGTTAGCACTGTGCTTAAAAAAATCTCCACTAATGCAGTTGTCATTAGCACTGTGCTTAAAAAACACTCTTGAAATTTTAAAGGTAGGGTAAACATCCTTAACCTCTGTAAAATAAATTAAAAAATGTTTTTTTTATCGTTAATATACTGACTCTTTATAGACTTATTTTTTAAGTTTTTTTAAATATTTTAATGTGTTTTTAAAATTTTTTAAAAATTGTAGGAATAAATTTTGTAAATATTAACTAATTATTAACATTTTTATCTAAAATTCAGGGTAAACTTAATTTATTATTATTATTTTTTTTTAAGTTTAAGAATGTTTTTTATAATATATATATATATATATATATTTAAGTTTAAGAATATTTTTTATTTATTTTTTATTTTATAGTTAAAGAGTATTATTAAAACTTTTGAAAATTGATAATTTTTTTTTTAAGGTAAAATGCAAAACTTACAAATATTTTTATTAATTTATTAAAAAAATATTTAAAGTATATGTAAGATTACGTGATCTCACACTCCCTAAATAATAGTTATATGCAGTAAGCGGTTGTTGTTGCTTTTTTCTTACATTCTCATATAACACCAATTTCAATTTCTCAAATTTTGGTTTCAAAACTCTCTCTCGAAATCTCTCTGCTCCCGTTTTCTAAAAACTTTATTCTCGAACCAGGGCCAGAGGTTTGAGCATAGTCAGTTGGTTATAGGCGACGCAAGAACGAATAGGCTTAACTTACTTGTTGCTGGGAAGTGAGTGCCGCACAATCGCAAGTCCGCTGCCATCAAAGTGCGATTAGGTCATATAGAAATGAGAACATAGTACTCCTTATAAAGGTACGTGTTGGATGATGGAAGTCCCACATCGACTAATTTAGGGAATGATCACGGGTTTATAAGTGAGGAATACTAACTCCATTGGTGTGAGGTCTTTTGGGGAAGCCCAAAACAAAGCCATGAGAGCTTATGCTCAAAGGGGACAATATCATACCATAGTGAGAGGGTCGTGTTCGTCTAACAGTATGAAAATCTCTTCGTCTAACAGTATGAAAATCTCTTCTTACCATGCACGTTTTACAACCATAAGACTAACGACTAACATCTACACATAACCTTACCATATACGTTTTACAATCATAAGACTAACACGGTTTAGAGTGTATATATATAATATATATACGAGGAAGTCAATGGGGGATGGCATGAAGATGAAAGAGTATATAAATATGTATGTATTGATTTGGTTTTGATGATCTGATCTGAGTTAAGGAAGGAGAGAGAGAGAGAGAGAGCGTTGGGAATGGGAAAGGCGGTGGGCATTGGGAAAGTGTTTTCGTGTTTCATGAATTCCGGAGCTTCCAGTTCGTGCTTCCAAATTGAAGCCACTTTTGAGCCCAAACAGCCATTAATGCCTAACCAACCTAACTCACACCTTCTCAGACTCAACGATGTGATCTCTCATACCAACCAACAAACCAACCCCAAGGTCACATTCCTCCTTTCCTTCCTCTTTTTTTCCCCTTTTTTTCTTTTCATTTCAAAATATTTTATTTTCAAAAAATAAAAGTGATTTTGAATTTGTATTTAAATAAAACACTACAACCGTACGATCATCGTCAATGCCTGGCAAAGTGGCCGGTGATTGTTGTTGCCGCCGGTGAGCAGCGGCAACGATGGAATGCATTTGTGAGGACATTTTGGTATTTTCAAAAATATTTTTCCTAAAATTTGATTTTAAAGCGTTTAATTTAAAATAATTAATTTCTCAACTTAGCTTTAATAAATCATTTTTATTTATGAAAAAAATGTAGTTTTAAATAANTTTTTTTTTTTTTTTTTTTTTTAATTTATTTTCAGGTGGTGGAGCTGAGGGTGTCAATGCATTGTAATGGCTGTGCCAGAAGGGTTGAGAAGAACATCGGCAAGATAGAAGGTACTCTTTAAAATTTATATCTATAATATTCGTTATAATAATAATTGGTTGTAATTTAACATAATTTTTTAATATAATTCAATGAAATTATAGGATATTTATTTATTTTTAATTTAAAAAAATGTCTTTTTATGAAAAAAAAAAGCCCTTTATTACTGGAGAATCAAATTGAATTTAAGTCTAATTAACAATAATATTTAATTACTAGGTATATTAATATTTTATTTTGTATTTAATAAATTATATATATTCTAGAATTCTAAAATTTAATATGTCTATTAAAAAAATAAAATTTATATTTAATATGTTATAATTTTTTTTTATAATTTTAAAATTAAAAGATTTATTATACACCATATTAAGTAGCTTTTTATAATGATAATAAGAATTAAGTCTATATTATATTGTCTCTGATAATGAAATGTCTCATTAATAAATTATTATTATTTTCAGGCGTGGACTCATATAAGGTAGATTTTGAAGGGAAGACAGTGGTGGTTACGGGAGATGTTTCTAGTTTTGAAGTTATACAATGCGTCTCTAAAGTGAGAAGCGTAGAGATTCTCGAACCTCAAGAATAACACAATTACATTTTCACGATAATTATTATTATTTTATAATTTTCCACATACCACCTATGGTTATGTCAGAATTTAGTGCAACTTATTTCTAATTTGAATTAGTGGTGGATTATATGATATTTATAATCATTTAATATTTGAAAAATATATTAGTGAGGAAACATTCCGTTAAATTTGATTAGTAGTATATTTTATTTTATTCCCAATATTTAGTTAGTTATATTTTTCTTATTTGTACTTATTAGTTGCATATTGTATCTATTTAAACGTTGTAAATATCAATGAAGATTGAACCTTCAATCTCAATTTTATTTTCTCATTCTTAACTTTGTATTGTTCGGTAAAAATATTTTCATATCTATTCACACTACATTGAGTGGTAGATATTGTGTCAGGTCAGTTAATGTAGTTTAAAGTTATAATTTTTATTTAAAAAAATTAAAATAAAATATTTTTTTAAAATATTTTTTTTTGTTTATTTTGTTTATTATTATTATTTTTGTAAACTTTTCACCGTCCATTAAAAATCCATTTAAATTCTAAGACAATTTTAAAAGAAAAAATATAGTTTTTTTTTTAGTTACAAAATTGAACTTATTTTTTAAAACTAATTTTTAATTACGTGGATGATTTTGCAGGGAAAAAATAAAGTATATTATGGGAAAAGCAGGAAATTAGAGGGCGAAAAGTTTACACTTTTCAGGGGCGCTGAAAGGTCGAGAAATGGATGATTGGGCAGCACGTTGCCTTCTCGATTGTAGCCGATTGGACATAAGCGTGCCACACAGAATCATACCCCACTAATTTCTTTCTCCTTGGGAAATGCGAATTTTATATTCTTATATTTTATTTTTCTTCCCAAGTATTAGTTTTCAAAATTAAAATAATAATAATAAATTTAGTTATAATTTATATATACTTAATTGAGATATGCATTTATTTATATATATATATATATATATATATATATATATATTATATATATATATATATATATATATGTATTAAAAATCAAATAAACAAAAATACATTAAATCATTTCCGTAACGCGTGACCGCGATGGGATTTATAACCGAGTCCAACCTACCTTTTTTAGTTGGATTATTTATTTTTTAATTGTTTAAAATTTTTATATTTGTACCTAAAATTTCACAAAATTTAAATATCAAATATTTACGTCTCACAATACATAATACATCATCAATAGAGCATTAATTGGGTTACATAACATCAAATATTTTTAATTTTCATAATAATTGTAACAACCTAATTCTATTTACAGTAGATATTGTCCTATTTAGATTTTATTTTTTTATTTTTTCTCGAGGTTTTTCAAACGCGTTTTCTTGAAAGAGGTTTACACACGTTATAAAAAATGTTTCGTTTATCTCTCCAACCAAGGGGATCTCACAATCCACCCCCTTTCAGGGCTCAACGTCCTCGCTAGCACTCGTTCTCCTCTTCAACCGATGTGAGATCTCACAATCTACTTCCTTTCGAGGCCTAGCGTCCTAGCTGACACACTGTCGGGTATCCGACTCCAATACCATTTATAACGACTCAAGTCCACTACTAGTAGATATTATCCTTTTTGAGTTTCCCTTTCAATGTTTGTAAGACGCGTCTTAAAAATCTTGAGAAGAAAGCCATAAGAGAAAGTTCAGAGAGAACAACATCTGCTCTGATGGACATGAGTCGTACAATCAACTATAAGATTGGCAGTAGGGTTGGGTTGGTCGAGTTAATTGAAGGGGGGAAAAATTGAAGTTACGAACTAAACCGAATTTTCTTTTAAAATAAACAATAAAATAAAGCACAATTCATCCAATATGGATTAGATTAATATATATATTTTTATTATTTTTTTCAAGAAGCCTTTATTCAAAGTTGAAAATGGAAGGAGCTGTTGGTTTTTCCAAGGCCACGTACACGTGGGTCATTGTCACGCCCATTTCCAACCAATGGGACACCCAGGACGGTTGGTGAATAATGAAAGTGCAATTCTACTTAAAAGCACCACATAGAAAGTGCCACGTGTTCATTGCAACAAAACAATAAAGACATTGAAAGTGCCACGTATGAATTGCAGTAATAATAGAAGATAATTCAAATGCCACGTATCATCTTTTTCTTTCTTCAAATACTATTTCTTCAATGGTAATAGTTGACTATTCTATCAAATTTTCAATTAAAAATTTGAGTATTCTATTGTTCTTAGTGTTGGATGATGAAAGTCACACATTGACTAATTTAGAGAATGATCATGCGTTTATAAACAAAGAATACTCTCTCTATTGGTTTGAGACATTTTGGGGAAGCCCAAAGCAAAACTATGAGAGCTTAGTCTCAAATATAGACAATATCATACCATTGTGGAGAGTCGTGTTCGTCTAACATTTAGGGTTAACTTGCTGGCGTAGTGCTCACTTAGGGTTAACTTGTTGACGTAGTACTCGAGCGCGAACTCTAATAAGTCAAAGTTACTGCAACAGTACAAGCTCAACGCTAACAGTACTCGAGCGCGAACTCTAATAAGTCAAAGTTACTGCAACAGTACAAGCTCAACGCTAGCAGATATTATTCGATTTGACCCGTTACATGTCTCTCACGGTTTTAAAACGTGTATATTAGAGAGAGATTTCCACATTATTACAAGAAATGTTAGCATATATTGTATGATTTGACCCGTTACATGTCTCTCACGGTTTTAAAACGTGTATACTAGAGATAGGTTTCCACATTATTACAAAAAATATTCCGTTCTCATCTTCAACCAATGTGAGATCTCACAGTTACGATATGGACAATGAAATCTCGCACCATGCAGTGCTCGACTCCATACACAATTTTGTGCTTTGTTCGATGCAATGTCGAGATTTTTTAGAAATTTGAATAAAAATTAGGAGAATTGAGTTATTCAACTTTTACCTATTTACCCTCTATTACCATGAGTTAAAAATTTTAAGTTACAATTGATATAATATAAAATTTTAAATTAATTAGTTTAATAAATTAAATAAAAAATGAATATTGTTTATTAAAATCTTAGTATTTTATTATTATTTTTTTTAATTTTAAAATTTTATAAAAGAAAGTACTGCAATAATTTCGGAATTAAAGATTCACGAAATTTGATCGGACGGTTTAGATTCGTACGTTATCTCATTAGATACTACGGCTCTGCAGGACTGCGATCGCTTGATGGTCAATACCAATAGTTCTAAATTAAATTCGATATTTTATTAAAAAAATAAAAGGTACAAAGTTCACGCGCTTACAAAGCGCGTGGCGTGACTGACCAATGGCAGTACAATTCTTGGTTCCCCGGACATATTCTGCTCTGTTCTCAGGAGTCAGAACCAACTCCGCATCAAAGTGGAACAGTCTACGCTCACTTGTTTATCTCGCGCGTGCATTACACCGTATTCCCTCACTGGAATGAGGAGCCGCTCCCACGGATTCCTCTTCTCTCACAATATTAACTAACATCTACGAACGGCCCGCCTCCCTCCCTCTCTTTCTCTCTCTCCGGATTCGCGCGAGCGCCTTGCTCTGAAGAGCTTCTGATTTCGGCATCTCAAAAACCCTAGGTTCGTCGCCATTTTTCTCTTGTTTTCTTTCTTATGCGAGATGGATTTTCTTTGTTGCTGATGCTTGTGTTGATATTTTGTTTGGTTTTTCTAGTTTTGGCTTGTTTCTGCTCTCAGATCCACCATCGCTTTTGTTTTTCAGCATTATCTTGTTTGTCACTTGCTGTCTTGTTTGCTTACTTTTTCGTTTGTTTGGAATTTCTGGATGTTGCGCCGTTTATCTCTGTTGAAAATTTCTGTTTCCGAACTATTCTCTTGTTTTCAATTCTTTGACTGTTTGTTGTTTCTTTCGAGTTTCGGGTTTATTTCCGTTTCCAGGCGAAAGCTTGCTTTTCTGCGGAAATATGATTTCGTTTTGTTGATGGAATGTTTGATTTGTTAGCTCTGAGAAGCTACATTGTAGTTTTATTGTGTTTTCTTTAGCTCTTTAAGGATACCATATTGATCAATGAAAGTAAACGAGGCAATTGAAGAGTTAAGCTAAGATTTGAGCATTCTTTCAAAATGGAACAGACAAATTCAACGGATTCAGTCCATGGTTCTCGTTGATTTTGTGTGAGAATAAGTCGGAAGATAAATTAGTAGCTATGTCACTTCCTTGACCTTCTCTTATCGTGACCACTGTTCTTTGCATTCTGTGACAATCCCGACATTCACATTTTTTTTTTGTTACAGGGCATGTATGACTCCTGATTGTGCAATATGGATTTAGAAGAAAAATTCATGGCTAGAGGTATGTCGTTTCCCACTGTATAGTTTCCATCTAGTTTAGACATAATTGTGTCTCTATGTTTCTATTGTACAAGCGCCTGTTTTCATGGCATTATAATGCGAATAGAGGCGTGAAATTATTTGATTAGATGAAGTTTTTAGCTGGGATCACGTCCAACTATTGATAAAATTTCACACATAGGGAAAAATTGTCAAATTTGTTGAGTTTCATATGTTTTTTGTTCAGATCATCATGATGTAGTAATATATGGTGCTTAACAAGCTTGTTACATTTCGTGTCAATAAGCGACAAATGCAAAATATGTTTTGTACTCTTTAATGATTAGGAAAACTCAACATGCATAAATTGAATTCCTGTAATTTATGCTCTTCATTCGTTGTTACTACGAGCACTTATGAATATATGGGCAATCTCTTTCACATATGTGGTTTCGAGTTCTGAAAGACTGTTGTTGCCATATACTTGAGCAATCGGAAGGCTTATCCTTCCATCCGTTGCTGCAAATGAATAACTGAAGACAAGCTTTTCATTTGTAACAATGTATCTTAGGCCTCAACCTTCAATACGGGCTCAAAGTTCTAAAAAATCCTTCCATTTGCTTGAAGAAAATTAGATGATGAAGCAGAAGCTTTTTGTAAAGCTAGAGAAAGCAAAAGCCAAAGATTCCTTCAATTTGCTCGGCCAATAGAAGGTTCACCCTTCAATGTGCTTGCAAATTAAAGATTGAGGTAAGCCCTTTTGCTTTCAAGTGGCTAATGTCTTTTCACCATTTGAAAACTTAATCACTTCATGGTTTTATGGTTGGAATTCACCGACCAGAGGAAGACTGAAAGACCTTTTGGAGTGTATGGGTGTGGGTTTTTTTTTTTTATAATTTATAATTTATAATTTTTTTATTTTTATAATTATTATTTTTTGNTTTTTTTATAATAATTTTTATTAACTGGTTGGAAAAAATAGGCGAGCCTCAAGGATATGTTTTAAATTCTTGGTGCTCTTCAGCTTTCCTTTATCCCGTCCAATTCTTGGTGCTCTTCAACTTTACGAGGAAAATAGCAAGGAACCTTTTCTTCCATTGCCTTCCCAGCTACAATATTTGGGTTGAGATCTTCGAGACACATGGTTTTTTCTTTGTAATGCTAGTTTGAAGAGGAAAAGAAGAAGTTTTCTAGAAAATGATGGGGGTGTGGATAAGGTATGAAAATTTAAGCGGTTTCTCTAGGTTTTCTTGTAATAATGATTCTTTGATGATTAATAATAAGAAGACCTTCTTCCTTTTCGTGCTTATTGGTCACTGAAAGAAACTTGTGAGCCCCAGCTGACTGCAAAGGTTACTGAGAAATTCTTCAAGAACTTCTTGTGCATGGCGCTTCTTTTAATATCTCGCCTTGGCATTGAAACATCTCTCTCTCTCTCTCTCTCTCTCACTTTTTTTGTTGATGAAAACATGATCAGATCCCTTTTGTCCAACTGATTTTGGGACATTTCACATATAGCCTAGATACCTATGATGGTTTGGGAGCAATAAACACTAGCTTTGAAGGCATTTTTTTCTACAGTCTCAAAAATATCCTGTCGTATAAGGTTATGCACGTTGTTACTTCTCTCATTTTGTTTCCCACCCTGCATTTTTATCGATGACTTGAACCGCAGGATTTTCCTTTCGAAGATACTTCTTTGATGAACTTCAACTGTAGCTCAACCATAGGCACGTAATCTCCACCTTTTCTCCTACAAACAGAGAGGATTCTAGCAATGCAATAAATTATTTCGGGGTGAATACTATATCCTTATCCAACAAGTTAGAAAGGTAACCTAATATCCTATTTCTAATTAAATTTTAGGGTAGTGAAGCATATTTCTGTGGAAGAAGTGACTAATTTTGGATGGAACAAAAAAATCCCAATCAAACTTGAAAGTTGGAAGAGTTGAAGGGTAGATGAAACTGATGTGTTTCACGTGCTTCTTGGACACTACTGAAAATTTATCTTCAGCGTGAAAAGGGTAAAAAATTTGAGAGTGAGCAGAAAAAGGGAACTTGATCTCTGTGAATACCATATAGCTTGCTCTAATTATCATCCTTGTTCAAGAACTCCAAATAGATTAGTCTTCTTTCCCTTCAAATACTTGGATCTTCATGGTGAGAAAAATCATCAAACATGCATATTTATAATGTGTTATGCATGCATGGTGTGTATTGATGCTTTTCTCTCTGTTTCTGATCTCCCACCCACCTTCCATCAAATGTAACTTCGATTTGCTCCTAAAACATTTATGGTTCTAAATGTCTTTTTCTGTTCAGTTTCTGGTGTTCAAAGCCTTTCTTCAAGTGTGCAAAGCACTCCGGAGAAATATGGGCATTCTGATGATGTTTCTAAAAGTCCAGAGCTTCTCCAAGAGTTCCTGAAATCGGGTCCAAAAAAGGAGCTTCTACGAACCCTTGTTAAAAAGGAGCAGAAAATTTTGGTATCGGCAAAAAGCAAAATGACAGAACTTCGAAGAATAAACAACAAGGCAGTTAAGAAGCAAGACACAAAAAAGGTTGCATCTAGCCTCAACAATCAGTCTTCATCTAGAAAGCAACTCAGAAAGGCGGAAAATCCTTCTCGTCTACCCATAGTTACCGACCAGTCTACGGATTTTGGGCATTCTAATTCCTGGATTTGTAAAAACTCGGCTTGTAAAGCTGTTCTTTCAATTGATGACACTTTTTGCAAGAGATGCTCTTGCTGTATTTGTCACCTGTACGATGACAATAAGGACCCTAGTCTTTGGCTGGTATGCACTACCGAATCGGGTGAAGGAGATTCTTGTGGGTTATCTTGTCACATTGAGTGTGCTATTCAACGTGAAAAGGTTGGGGTTGTTGATCTTGGACAATTGATGCAACTTGATGGCAGCTACTGTTGTGCCTCTTGCGGTAAAGTCACCGGGATACTTGGGTACGTAATTTTCCAATATTTTGCTTTTCAATCCACATTTATCCTTTTTGTTACTTCAGAAATTATTTTCTCCCATCAGATATTGCCTCAGAAAGCTACTTTAGATGAACTAGATGCCAGTTGACATGACAGGGAACCAATTAAGGTTTCCAGTTTGTAGTTGTTTTATATAACAACTGCTCTGTGGTTTGTGCTTACATGTAGTTATAAAACCCATAGGTTGTTGGTTAATAAGATATTCAAGTTATATGACATGTAGTGAGTTTTACATTTTTCCCTTGAACTCATTGGATTTTTGTGCAAATATATGAATGCCAACAGAAGTTGGAAGAAACAGCTGATTATAGCACGGGATGCTCGTCGAGTCGATGTACTTTGCTATAGGATCTACATGAGTTACAGGCTCCTAGATGGGACTTCGAGGTTTAAAGAAATGCATGAAATTGTAAAGGATGCGAAGGTCAAATTAGAAGCTGAAGTTGGTCCATTGAATGGAATTTCAGCCAAGATGGCTCGTGGTATAGTCAGTAGACTCTCGGTGGCAGGTGATGTGCAGACACTCTGTTCTTTGGCAATTGAAAATGCAGATAAATGGCTGGCCACTGCTCCTCATGTGAATCCTAATTACAGAGGTTCTAAGTCGTATACTACTTATTCTCTTCTAATTTGTTTTGGGCATCTACTTATCGTTTCTTTTTGGTTTGTTTTGGCAGAGGATTCTCTTCCAGCTGCTTGTAAGTTTTTGTTTGAAGAGATAGCATCTTCATCTGTTGTAATGATTCTTGTTGAGCTGTCTAATGCATCATCAAACAGTGTCAAAGGATACAAACTCTGGTATGGTAAAAATAGAGAAGAATTGCACATGAAAGATCCCATTTGTGTATTTCCAAGATCTCAAAGGCGAATTATGATATCCAATCTGAAGCCATGCACGGAATACACCTTTAGAATCATTTCATATACTGATAATGGCGACTTGGGTCACTCCGAAGCAAGGTGCTTTACTAAGAGTGTGGAGATAATTTCCAAAAATTCAAAACTGGCAGCCAGTTCATATTGTAAAAGAGAGCATGCTCATATTGAAGGAAGTTCTTGTAGCAAGATGGGGCCTGACAACACCAAAGTTTTTGGGTCGCCATCTCAGTTTAAGGTTCGAGATCTTGAAAAGATTCTGCATCTTCCTTGTGATCAAGATCAGGGCTACAATGAAGGGTTTTGCTGTGCTGATGCTGAAAAATGCTGTGGAGGAGTAGGCAAGGTGGTCAAACCTGAAACCCCAGAAGAACAGCTGCCACCTGTTTCCCGTGATCTCGACTTGAATGTGGTCTCAGTTCCCGACTTGAATGAAGAGGTAACTCCTCCGTTCGAGTCCTCGAGAGACGAGGACGATGAATGCACATTGCAGCAGGTTGTTGAGGCAGATGACGATGCTGCATCTCATGACAAGGAAAAGAATGGTCTGGTGAGATCGCACGGTAGCGGCGACTCTCAAACATGGACGGGCGGGAGGAGAGGTGATGCATCTGCTGTTGATTCCGGGGTGGCATTGTGCAGGAAAAGGGGTAGCAGCTCGAATGAAGAGATTCATGATTGTGACAGCACTCTGATAAATGGATCTCCATTCCGGAATTCCATTGGTTCTTGTTGTTTGGATGAGAATTTTGAATATTGTGTAAAGATAATCAGATGGCTAGAATGTGAAGGATATATAAAGCAGGAATTCAGATTGAAACTGCTAACATGGTATAGCTTGAGATCAACCGAGCGCGAACGACGAGTCGTTAACTCCTTTATTCAAACCCTCATTGACGATCCTTGCAGCTTGGCAGGGCAGTTGGTTGATTCATTTTCTGATATCATTTCCTGCAAGAGGCTGCGAAGCTAATTAAGCCAGAAGTTCTAGGGACGGGCGGGACGGGACGGGACGGGATGAGACGGAATAAGGGCGTCGCCTTCTAACTTAGATGATGATTGCTGTTGGCCATATTGTAAAAGTTACTCAATTTACATTGACCTCCCTATTGTTTTCCATTCTTGTGCAGGTATTTTTATCCCATGCTAAAAATTGGATCGGCCGTTGTAGAAGTGATTTGCTATTGGAGGTAATGCTTGGAGGCATTTGTTTATCTCTCAAAGACTCCAACTGCATTTGAAACATAACATTATTATAATTTAATGATGGAGGATATATATGTTATTTAGAGTCTCTTTGATCATTGCTTTTAATTTAAGGGAGTACATAATAGTGATCTTGATTCTACTCTCAGCGTCTACTTAGAATCTCTCTCTCTCAAGTGTTGTTTTATCGCTCGACCCTGCCCCGTATGAATTTTGTTGATCAAATTGGATAAAACGTGTCGGTTTTCCTATAAACTTTTTTTTTGTAGTTCAACATGTGGGAGAATTTAAACTTATGATCTCGAAGGTATTTTCTTATCGTTTGAGCAATGCTGAAGTTGACTTTCTTGTATCCCGATTTGACTTCTATTGGTGTTGTAGAATGAGATAGCAATACTTATGCTAAGAGTTAGCTTAGGCTGATGATGGACATGGACGGTGGTTTTCTGGCTCAAAGCTCGAAATATACTTATGCTAAGAGTTAGCTTAGGCTGATGATGGACATGGACGGTGGTTTTCTGGCTCAAAGCTCGAAATATTTTACGTTTTTTTACGTTGTGTTTACAAACACAACAATGTTTTTATTCTGAATATATGTGTACTTATTTTTTTTTTGTAGCTTCAACATGTTTTTTACTATTTTTTTTCATCAATTAATTATATACAAATATTACTTTATAATTCAATGATATATTCGGCAAATATTTTCTTCTTCAAATGAATTTATTTATTATTATTATTATTTATTTTTTTGTTGGAAATGATTGGCTTGATAAAAATCAATCGACCTTGCTCTAACAAATCTGTTTAGTTGATAAATTACATTGGACGGTATAAAAAGTATTCTAACAAATCTGTTTAGTTGATAAATTACATTGGACGGTATAAAAAGTATTTTATTAAGAAATTTGCCCTTAAGAAAAAAGTTTATTTTCTATAATTTTGTTTTAGTTTGGTAATTAAATTACATTGGACTTTTTATTAAGAAATTTACCCGAAAAAAGTTTATTATATTAAGAAATTTGCCCTTAATTAAGAATTAATTAATCCAAAAGTAATTTTGTTAGGTTAGGTTGAAATATTTTTAGACCCGATTCAATTGATTATAAATTTTTTTAACACAACCTATAGATCTAACCCAATTGAATAATTTGTCTCATTTATTCAAAAATTTATTTCAGTATTAATAAAATTTAATAGGTAAAATATTTATTTGTTTTCAAACATTAAATTCACACTAAATTTGGACCCGTTTCCATTCAATCTAAATTAATTTTAAAAAAAGACATCTCTCCATATAAAATTTTCATTATTTTAATTTAATCCAAATAAAAAATTTTCATTTATTTTAATTTAATCCAAATGAGTTATAACTCAACTCATATTAATTAAGTTAACTTAATTGATTTTTTTAATCCATTAGAAAAAAAAAGCACAACATTATTTTGATTGAATTTTGTTTCTCTAATTATTCGTTAGTGTACACTCCATCCCCTTTTCACTTCCGTTTTCTTTTCCAACAAAACGTCGACGTTTTGATTGAATTTTGTTTCTCTAATTATTCGTATTGTACACTCACTTCCGTCTTCTTTTCCAACAAAACGTCGACGTTTTGATTGAATTTTGTTTCTCTAATTATTCGTATTGTACACTCACTTCCGTTTTCTTTTCCAACAAAACGTCGACGTTTTTACCGTGGTCGAGAAGGTCTGCTTTCCTTGCCGTTCTCACCTGCACTGGTCTCGCCTTTCGGCCTGCCCACCAAAGGAAACAAAAACCAAAAAAAAGAGCAAAACACAACATGCGAAGTTTGCTCGGATTTAAAGCTTCACAGTTCTTATTCAAATCCTCTACGGTTTCTTTCTCTCGGAGCTTTCCCTCTCCCAATCTCTTCCACATCATTTCCAATTCCGTCTCCCGGCGAACCTTGGCGGCCATGGCCGGCGCGGATGAGTTTGTCAAGGGCAACGTTCATCCGAATGGCGTCGCGGTTATAACTCTCGATCGCCCCAAAGCTCTCAATGCCATGAACTTAGGTTCATTTCCTTCATTATTTTGTTCTATTGCATCTGATCGCTTCTGAATTTAGTTTATAAATTGAGGAATGTATGAATGTGGCTTTAGTTTACTTTCGTCTGAAATTTGGGAGTTGAGCTTCGTAATATCGATTGTTCTGATAATTTTATGCCGATTCAAGTGGAAAACAGCATTTCTTAACTTGTGGAAATCGGCGAAAGCGCCCAATACTTTCTGAGTTACCATAGCTAATTGAGACGGTTATTGTTGAGGATTATTGGGAGTGAGTTACACTTGGTTAATTTAATGGAAAATCATGGGTTTATATGTGAGGAATACTATATTCATTCGTATGAGGCATTTTGGGGAAACCTAAAGAAGCTCTCGTGGACACTCTCATACCATTGTGGAGATTCGTGGTTCCAAACTGTTAATGTGTCGGGTGAGAAAATCCTGTAGCTTCTTAAGTTTGGTAACGCCAGATTTTTCCATAGCAAATAGTTGATTCATAGCTTTTAGCTTATGGCCCTCGTCCATGACGAGTCTGTGCCGCCATTTGCTGTGTGTTTTGTGAGCCTAGAGGTCCAGAGGATCCAATACTTTGATATCCATCTCCTTGCTCGGTCACAACGCTAGGAGGTTTTTCTGCAGAGAAGAGAAAAGTTGTGAGATCTCACATCGGTTGAAGAGGGGAACGTAGCATTCTTATAAGGGTGTGGAAACCTCCTCCAGCGACGCGTTTTAGAAAACCTCGAGGGAAAGCATGGAAGGGAAAATTCAAAAAGGACAATATCTGCTTGCAGTAGGTTTGCGCTATTACAAATGGTATTAGAGCTAGACACCGAGCGATGTGCCAGCAAGAACAATGGGCCTCGAAGGGGGTGGATTGTGAGATCCCACATTGGTTGAAGAGTGGAAACCTCTCCCTAGGATACACGTTTTAAAAACCTTGAGGGGAAGCCCGGAATGGAAAGCCCAAAGAGGACAATATCAAGTAGCGGTTGGCTTGGGCTGTTACAAATGGTATCAGATCCAGACACTGGGTGATGTGTCAGCGAGGAGGCTGAGCCCCAAAGAGGAGTGGACACGAGGCGGTGTGCTAGCTAGGACGCTGGGCCCCAAAGGGGGGTTGATTGTGAGATCCCACATCGGTTGGAGAGGGGAACGAAACATTCTTGTAAGGGTGTGGAAACTTCTCCCTATTTGACACGTTCTAAAAACCTTGAGGGAAAACCCGAAAAGAAAAGCTCAAAGAAGACAATATCTACTAGCGGTGGGCTTGAGCTGTTACAAAAACTCTACGATATACAATGATTTTTCATTATTGAGCGGTCACAGCTAAGCAAAAATTATTAAAATTTTGTAAAAAACACACACACACACACATTTGGACAGCTTGTTGCAAAGACATAGTTCAAAAACACTATCATTGTGCTTAAAACGTTAAGAGCAATGATAGTGTCTTAACTTTATGAGCAAAAACAAAGTAAGGTGTTTTTCTGATGTCTCTATGTTGGTTTGGTTTGATGATGATTTACTTTCTGTATTAAACTTTATTGACTATGCAGATATGGATATACAATACAAAAAGTATCTCGACGAATGGGAGGAAGATCCAACGGTCAAATGTGTCCTTGTCGAGGGAAGCTCGTCTCGTGCCTTTTGTGCAGGTAAGACGGTATAAAAAGGCCATCTAAATTCCCGAGGTATCTTTTCCAATTTCAGTCCTATTTTTAAGATTTATTGAAAGTACAACGATTACATTCGAACCATTTATAGTACAGGGACTAAAATGGAACCCGAAGTACACGAACCGAGTAGTATTTTAACCAAGTTTTTAAAGTTTCATTGAGGTGCAATCCTCTTAGTTGAAATATTGGTTCTTAATAACTGAAGTATTATTCTATTCACAGGTGGTGATGTGAAGCAGATCATGACCAAAAACCAATTACCAGATATCATTGAGGTCTTCTTTTTGCTTAATCTCTTTGCTCTTCCACGAACCGCAAAGAGGGAAAACGTTTTAAGAACATGTCGTAACACTTTCTTAAAAATAAGCCCGACCATATGATCAGTTTCTTCTGAGCAGTTTGATACTGTGAGATCCCACGTTGGTTGGAGAGGGAAACGAAACATTCCTTATAAGGGTATGGAAACCTCTCCCTAGTAGACGCGTTTTAAAATCGTGAGGCTGATGACAATACGTAATGGGTCAAAACGGACAATGTTTGTTAGCAGTGGACTTGGGCTGTTACAAATGGTATCAGAGCCAGACACTGGGCGGTGTGTCAGCGAGGACGCTGACCCCCCAAGGGGAGTGAATTGTGAGATCTCATATCGGTTTGAGAGGGAAACAAAGCATTTCTTATAAGGGCGTGGAAACTTCTCCCTAGTAGACGCGTTTTAAAACCATGAGGCTGACAACGATACGTAATGGGCCCAAAGTGGACAATATCTGTTAGCGGTGGGTTTAGGCTGTTACAAATGGTATCAGAGTCAAACACCGGGCGATGTGCCAATGAGAACGCTGGCCCCCCAAGGGGGTGGATTGTGAGATTCCACATTAGTTGGAGAGAGGAACGAAGCATTGCATATAAGGGTGTGGAAACCTCTCCCTAGTAGATGCGTTTTAAAATCGTGAGGCTGACGGCGATATGTAATGGGTCAAAACGGACAATGTTTGTTAGCAGTGGACTTGGGCTGTTACAAATGGTATCAGAGCCAGACACTGGGCGGTGTGTCAGCGAGGACGCTGACCCCCCAAGGGGAGTGAATTGTGAGATCTCATATCGGTTTGAGAGGGAAACAAATCATTTCTTATAAGGGCGTGGAAACTTCTCCCTAGTAGACGCGTTTTAAAACCATGAGGCTGACAACGATACGTAATGGGCCCAAAGTGGACAATATCTGTTAGCGGTGGGTTTAGGCTGTTACAAATGGTATCAGAGTCAAACACCGGGCGATGTGCCAATGAGAACGCTGGCCCCCCAAGGGGGTGGATTGTGAGATTCCACATTAGTTGGAGAGAGGAACGAAGCATTCCATATAAGGGTGTGGAAACCTCTCCCTAGTAGATGCGTTTTAAAATCGTGAGGCTGACGGCGATATGTAATGGGTCAAAACGGACAATGTTTGTTAGCAGTGGACTTGGGCTGTTACAAATGGTATCAGAGCCAGACACTGGGCGGTGTGTCAGCGAGGACGCTGACCCCCCAAGGGGAGTGAATTGTGAGATCCCACATCGGTCGGAGAGGGAAACAAATCATTTCTTATAAGGGCATGGAAACTTCTCCCTAGTAGACGCGTTTTAAAACCATGAGGCTGACATCGATACGTAATGGGCCCAAAGTGGACAATATCTGTTAGCGGTGGGTTTAGGCTGTTACAAATGGTATCAGAGTCAGACACCGGGCGATGTGCCAATGAGAACGCAGGCCCCCCAAGGGGGTGGATTGTGAGATTCCACATCAGTTGGAGAGAGGAACGAAGCATTCCATATAAGGGTGTGGAAACCTCTCCCTAGTAGATGCGTTTTAAAATCGTGAGGCTGACGGCGATATGTAATGGGTCAAAACGGACAATGTTTGTTAGCAGTGGACTTGGGCTGTTACAAATGGTATCAGAGCCAGACACTGGGCGGTGTGTCAGCGAGGACGCTGACCCCCCAAGGGGAGTGAATTGTGAGATCCCACATCGGTTGGAGAGGGAAACAAAGCGCATTCCTTATAAGGGCGTGGAAACCTCTCCCTAGTAGACGCGTGTTAAAACCGTGAGGCTGACAACGATACGTAACAGGCCAAAGCGGACAATATCTGTTAGGGGTGGGCTTAGGCTGTTACAGATACTTTTTCAAGCCAGAAAGTTCCTTCAAGTGCAAACGATCTCTTTAGTTCGTCTTGATTTGAACGAAAACGACGACTAGATATTTTTCGTTTGAATCAAATGTAATTTCTTCACAAACTATATTGCATTTGAAATTCTTATGACGTTTCTCTGTCAGGTATTCACAGCTGAGTATTCTTTAATTTGCAAAATTTCTGATTACAAGAAGCCATACTTATCCTTCATGGATGGCATAACAATGGGGTTCGGGATTGGCTTATCAGGTCACGGTCGTTACAGGATCATCACAGAGGTACGTAAATCTTCCCCGTTCTGCTGACACGTACCTTTCGTTATTATATCGGTCCAAGAATGTCGTTTTTGCCCCTAACTGTACACGTTCGTCTATATTGGTTTTAACTCAGAGGACCCTTCTAGCCATGCCTGAAAATGGAATTGGTTTGTTCCCTGATGTTGGGTTTTCATACATAGCAGCTCAAGGTCCAGGAGAAGGATCAGTTGGTACATCATCGTTATCTCGAGCTGTTTTTGTTCGAATCCTTATTTTCCCCGAACGTTCAAACGTTTTGTTTTCATAAATGTTCTGTAATCATTCATCACTCTGTAGGTGCATACCTTGGACTGACTGGTAAAAAAATTTCATCGCCATCTGATGCGCTCTATGTTGGTCTCGGAACGCATTACGTTCCGTCTACGAATTTGAGTTCACTGAAAGAACGACTCTTGACTGCTAACTTGTAAATTTCCGAACATCTTCTATCGATGTTTTTTCATTCTGTTAATCGTTATTTTCGAAGTTGGATGGTCCGTGATGATCGATTGTTTAATTCTTTTACAGTTCCGAGGATCCTCACGAGGATATAAAAACGCTCCTGACAAAATACAGTTGCGACCCCGAGTCTCCATCCTCGTTGAAGTTACACTTACCTCAGATAGTTTCGTGCTTTGATGCCGAAAAGTCGGTTAAGGAGACGGTTGAAGAACTAGAGAAACACCAACAGGATTCAAATTCTTCAGGTATGTTTGATTGATTATATGATGTCTTAAAGAACGTCGCCGAAATCCTCGAATTCTTTGGGAAACTGGAAATGTGGGAACAGCGGATGATAGGGGAGTAGCTCTTTTTGTATCTACGGAATCATTAGAACCGCAGGCTCGACCTGCTGACCCTAAAGACACGAGCTGGCCTTGTTCGGTCACTGATGGGTCATGTTTTTGTATATGCAGTGGCGGAATGGGCTAAAGAATGTCTTCAAGGAATTGGAAGAGGCGCTCCCTTCTCACTTGCATTGACACAAAAGTATTTCTCCAAAGTTGCAGCTGCACACGGAAAGCGTAACAACGAATTATCGACTGTGAGTTCGAGATTTTTTTCGTTCGTGCTTTTAATTGCTCGAAATCTCGACAGAGTTTACGTAGTAACGTGCTTCCTCTTTGTATGGGTGGGTGTGTAGCTGAATGGCGTTATGAGAACGGAATATCGTATCGCTTTAAGATCGTCCCTGCGCAATGATTTTGCTGAAGGAGTTCGAGCTGTTTTGGTGGATAAAGATCAGGTTAGATTCTATACTAACGTTTAGCTTAAAACGACAAAAACTTGTAAGAAAACAAACAAACCATTTTCGCGAATAATTTCGTGTTTTTCGAGCTTAAAATTTATAATCACAACGTGTTTGATCTTATGAACTGGCAGAATCCCAAATGGAACCCGTCAGCCTTGGATGATGTCGACGACAAAGAAATCGATTCACTCTTCGAACCTGTAAGTCGAGTGGCTGAATTGGAAGTATAAATTACAAAAAAGAGACCATACGTGCTTATTTTATTATTGCCAAGAAAATTTGTAAAATTTAATAAATATTTGGACTATGGTCGGGAAGAACTGATAGTCGCATAGCTCGGGGAGAAAAACCGACGATGCTAAGGTAGTATTGTGCTATATTTAGATTGAGTACCGTCATTATCAATAGCTATCGGGAAGATTTTCAAGTCATATAATGAAATACTTAGTTTTATGTCTAAGAGCCTCAAAATATGGCTCGGAGATTATATCGTGTATATATATATAAATCCTCGAGATTATTATTCTTATTATTATTTTGGGTAGATTTACAATTTAGGGATAATTTTTTCCATTTAATCTATTAAATAAAATTTAATAATTTATTTAATCATTAATATAAAATATTTAGTAAAAATATTTTTCAAAGATTAAAAAAATTCTAGAATTAAATTTATAGTTAAATGTAAAAAATATTTCTAATTTTTTAATGAATATGATTTGAGTTCCCTAAAGAGGACTGAAATATAATCAAATGAATAAAATATTAATATTAACCGTAAAAAAAATATAAAATGGATAATTTCTTTTAATAATTCGAAAATTATTATTTTAAAATTTAAAATTGTGTGATCCCGCGAACGAACAAAGTTCCCGCTCTTCAGCAGCTCCATTCTTATAAAAGGCGACCTCCTGCCAAATTTTGTTGCGTCCCGTCTTTTCCTTCATCGTTCTTCAATTTACCAATCTTCCCGTCGTCGGATTCTCTCAACGAAAATGGCTTCCTCGTTCCAGTTCCCTTTTCCGGCCACCGGAACCGTCGCCATATCGTATTCAGAGCTCCAAGTAAGTCAATCTCTGAGAAAATTAGACTGAGTCACTGAAATCTGTTTTCTCGAATGATTTCGAATTCTTATCGGTCTTTTGTTGGCATAATGGAGTTAGGGTTTGCTATTTGACGAGAAATTTTCAAATGTTGAGATATAAACCCTAGGTTGGGTAATAGTGGCTTTCTCAAACTCCGCGAATCATTATACTGATAAGATTAAGGCTCTACGAATTTCTTGTTAGTCCATAACTATTAACCTGATGAACATTGATATTTAAGAGATCTGGTGAATGACTTTCTGTTTCTCTTCATGTTTGTTTAGGTATAACTTTGGATGGAGTCATGGCAAAGAGAAACTTGAATCTGTGAAGTCTAGTATGCCATTTTTATCTGCGGTTTAAATAAAATAAACAATAATTAAGCAATAAACAATAATTATGGTTCTGGAAAGCTTTTAATATAAGCTAACAAGCCCCTATACTTTAGTTTGGCCTGCGTGTCTATGCCGACATGTCAGGCATTTGGATGCTCTATTGTGACATTTCATATTGGTTAGAAGATGAATGAAACATTTTTTTATAAGGGTGTGGAAGCCTCTCTCTAGTACATGTTTTAAACCCTTGAGAGGAAGTCGAAAGTGGGAAGGGAAAACTCAAAGAAGACAATATCTGTTAGCTGTGAGCTTGAGCTATTAGAAATGGTATCAAATCCAAACACCGGCAGTGTGCCAAGGTGAATTGTGAGATTCCACCTTTGTTTGAGAGGAGAAGAGTATGGAAACCTCTCCCTAGCAGAATGCTGGAACGGAAAGTTCGGAAAGAACAATATCTGCTAGCTAGCGGTGAGTAAGACACTTATTGGACACACGTTGGAGCAAAAGATATATTAAACACTAGTTGTACAAAGTCAACAATGGTTAGACACGTATTGAACCCTTAACTTTGAATAAATGTATTAAATCGTGTCTGCTAGTGAGAGATTTCTACACCCATATAAAGAATGAGTTATTCTCATCTCCAACAGACGTGGGATCTGCAGGCCATATATTCTTTCAGCACAAGTTTTGATGATTTGTTCGATATTTGTTAGGCATCTAAAGAGACGGATGCTTTCAATCTCGAACGCTCTATTGTTCATGCAATTAACCATATGTTAAAAACTTCAAATTTACTAATTTGCTTCAGTAATTGTATTCATTTACTCTCATCTTCTCTTGTTTTCCAGCTCAATTTTCCGGAAGAAATTCAAATTAATAAACTAAATTATAATTATTCAATTGTTTGATAGAAATTTTTTTTAGTACTAATAATAATTTTAATAAAATAATAATAATAATAATAAAGGAAACTCCCTTAATTTCAAGATTTGTAGGCCGATAATGGACGACAAATCTCTTAATTGAGAAGAAAAAGGCAAATCATTTTATACTCCAACCTAATCCGTTAGCCGCCATCCTTGTAAGGGACAAAATCCTGTTTCTTCTAGAATGCTCGACCATAGCCCTATTACTTTTTTTTTTTATTATTATTTTTAAGCTTAATTTAATAAAAATATCTTATATTTGTTTAAAAAAATATTCATATATTAAAAAAAAAAAAAAACAAAATTCAAGAGTATTTTTAGTAATTTCACCTTATTTTATTTTCATTATTTTTTTTCTTCCTTTTGCTTTATGGCTATAATCTTACGAAATTGATTATGATTTATCTACAATTTTTCTGAATGGATTAAATTAATATTGATTATTCTTTGAAGAATAAATTTTAATTTTAATTATTGTTTATTTTATCCGTAAATTATATCTTATTTATCAATTCAAGTTTATGCGTGGAACTAAAATTTAAGCAATTTCATATTGTAAACGTTTTATATCTTTAATATTTAAATTTGAAGAGGAATCTTTGAAATTTAAATTTTGGTATACATAAATTTTACATTAAATAGCAATAGTATAAATATAAATTTTCAAGCATAGGTAGAAACTCAATTTTTTAGCTCAATCAAAACTTAATTCATATTTGAAAAATAATTTAAAATGAAAAAATGTAAATTTTTTAAAAAGTGACTTTAAATTTTTTAACAAAAGTTAAAAATATTCTTATAAGAGTTGNAAATTTTCTTAAAAAAAAAAAAAAAAAAAAGAAAGATAATTTTGGATTTTAAAGGTTTTTTTTTTTACTAAAATATTAAGAGATTCTATTTTAAACTTTTATTTTTAGTTTAGGATATTTTTTATAAAAACTATGAAGATTTTGTTGGATTATGAAAGTCCCACGTCCGCTAACCGCTAATTTAGGGAAGGATCATAGGTTTATAAGTGAGAAATACTAACTCACAATATCATACCATTGCCGAGATTTGAGTATTTTTTTAAATTTATTAATTTAGCCTTATTAATATTAAAATTATTATTGTCTTTTGTTTTTTTTTTCCTAGTTTAAAGGTTGACTGATGTTGATGGTGGTTGGTGGTTAGAGAAATGTAGGTGAATAATTTTGACTGGCCACTCATATCATCCAACCAACTCCTGCCTGTTACACAAACAGGACTCTCCAGAGGTATGATATTGTCCACTGCATAAGCTCTCATGGCTTGTCAATGGAATAAGTATTCCTCACTTATAAATCAATGATCTAAAACATGTAATATAATAATAATAAATAGAACGCACGTGTCAGGGAAAAGTGTTTTGACAAGTCTTGCTCTGTGACCCCACGCTGATTCGACCCAATAACGAGGGGATAAGCGTTATAGTTTACCAGCCACGCCAGCAATTTTTTTCTCTCTTGTAGACTAGGTGGCACTCGCAAGCCGACAGTGGATGAAAATCCACGTGGTATAAATAAGGTCAAATGCCACGTTGGATGACAGCGAAAACCTTGTGAGATGGTGGGGCCTCCCCTCTCGATGTTGCCTTTCTACATGCTTCCTCTCTGCTCCCCACACTTTTTGTTACTTTTTTTTTGGGTCCAAAATACCCCTTTGCCTTCTATTTAATGGCCCCACTTCTTATTTTCTTCCAATTTAGGGCCTATTTGGTCTACAAATATTAACGATTAGAATGGAGTTGTAGGTGGTTAGAAATCACGACTCTCCACAATAGTATGATATTGTCTACTTTGAGTATAAGCTATCATGACTTTGTTTTGGGCTTTCTCAAAAGGACTTATAAACACATGATCTTTCACTAAATTAACCAATGTGGGACTCAACTCTGAACAATCCTCAACATAGATGTTGTAGAGTCTGTCTTTTTAGATCTAATCCAATTGTTCAGTAATAAATTTTTTCAATTCTAATAATTCCATTTTTTTTTTGTTGTGTTAGCTTAGGTTGTTTGGGTTATCTATACAAATTTTTATTTTTGATAGAAATAATGTTGTAAAACGTTAATTTTTAAATATTTAATTAAAATTTACAATTTGAATATATCATTTTAAATAGTCAAAATTATTTTTTTAATGGTATATATTGGAACCTTTGAAAGAATTAAGGCGTATTTGAAGGGATTATTATTTTTAATATTTGTAATTTAGTCTAATAAATAGGAAAAAGAAAATAAAATAATTTTATTAAAAAATTCAAATGGAAGGGTAATAATGTCAATTAGAGAATAGTTTCCTATCCACAAGCTGACATCACGACTATTTTAAGTAAAAAAAGAAAAGGCATTAAATAAATACGAGTGGCGACAGCGTAAACTTCAGGCCCATATGCTCTCTATAAATACGCCATTGTCGCAACCGCCATTCCCCCAATTCCGTCCTTCTTCGCTAATCCTTTTTTGTCTCTCTCTCTTTTCTTAAATCCCTCCGCCCTCTGGTCTCCGCCCTAATGCCCTCTGCTTTCTCCGCAGCACACGCTTCACAGTCGACACAACTCTGCCTCGGAAACCGCCGCAAAACCAGTTTTCGAACGCGGTGCTTGCTGATGATCAAGCAACAGAAAACCAGATTCTATATTCTTGCCCGTTGTATCTCCATGCTTCTGTGTTGGAACGATCGCGATATTCCTGATTAAAGCACCTATTCCACCGTCGATTGTTGTTTCTTACCTCCGAAATCGACGATCAACGTCCTGTTTAGTCCGCGTGAGTTTCTGATCGGAATTGAACTCCGATTTGAACGGATTGGAGTGGAGGAATGCGGTTTAGGTATGACGTTGGATCGAAGATATACGATTTAATTTCTCGACAGCCGGTAAAACGCATCGCCGTGGTTCGTCCGCTTGGAATAGATTTCTCCTGTTCGGCAGGGAAGAGATAAATTGAAGGCAAGAACAAGCGTTGTTTTGTTCATTTTTGCTAATTTTACTGTGATATTGAACTGTTGATGAACTTCACTGGACGGATACTTGTACATAAACTGCTGAGAAAATTAGGTTTTCTTTTGTTTTGATATTGGACTCTGTTTTCGAGATCGATGAATTGAATCTTATTTGTGAATTTTGTTTAGGCATTTTGTTGAGATATAAACCATGAGATACGTTCTTGTCAAGATGGATTCATTTGTAAGAAGTCTCAAATTCTGAAGGAAATCAACTTCTGTGTTCTCTGTACAGAGCTTAGAATTATAATCTTAATTTGATGATTGTGCGATGGAAATACGAACAGAAGATTACAGTTCTTTTTCCTTTTATGGCATTTGATTCTAGAACTATGCGACATTGGAATATACTGTTGTTGTTGAAGGCCTGTATTGTTTGCAATTGGAATTGTTGATTTGATTTGATTTAGTGTGCAAATATGAGTGCTGTACTCTGTTGAGATATCCTTTCCTGGCTGAGAAATTATTCAATGCTCATATGGTAAGTATTATATTATGAGGGCTTAGAAATGGGGTTTTGATAATGCTAACAAATCGGATCGAATGCTTAGCTTGTTTTATGATTTAGTTAGGACTTTGTTTGTCTCCTGTTCGTTATCTTTCACTCCCCTTGTATAGGTTGGGGAAGGGCCGAGTGGATTACCTTTGGGAGCTAAGTTGATGATCTCGGTGGTCTTGTTAGTTGTTGATAAACTACGATTGCAGTTTTCTTTAGTAAGTCCCGGCTTAAGATAAGAGACAAAGAAAATGGTTGAAAACCGATTTAGTTTTTAGAACTTTAGTGTGACCTCTTATAGCGGAAGTTAGTCTAAAATGGAATTTTGTGTCCATGGTAGCGACAAGGGAAGACTTTCAGAAAAAACCAAAATTATACCACCAAAAAGAATAGAAAAAAGGGGAAAACCGATTTTCGGTCCTCTAGGCATGGTTTATGCCATGATCAGTATAAATGATTTCTTATTTAGGCTCATCATATGTTTACTGTGGGCTTAGACGTTGATACCCGTGCTTGGGTATGCGCAAGAGCCCTTGACAGGCACTCCAAGACCTGGCAACGCTCATGAAAACCCGGGTCAAAAGTCTTAGTGAGTAGCCCTCTCCTATCTAAGACTATTTCCACTAGTCTCTTTATATTTTTTAATTTTGTAATAATTTAGTTTTTACCGTAATAAAACGTTCTAATTTTTAATTGTTACATATATTACATTAAATTAAAATAAATGATTATAGCTATCAATTTTAATAAGTTTATTTTTTTTAAAAATATCAATGAATATTGAAAATTTATCCGTATTTTGATGGATATTTTACTTCACAAAATTTCCGTTGGAATACTCCCAAAACGACGTCGTGTAATCCAGAAGAGGACTACTAGTATTAGCTTAAACCTTAGTCTTCACGCAGTCTCCGGCGACAGTTCGCTTGCATCTGAAGCTGTGGGCGAGGGACGTTTGTAAGGCCGCCATTAAAACACTGAACAGTTCTTTCTTCATTTTCCAGCTGAAGTAGATTGTTCTTGTTCAACATTTTCCAGCTGCTTAATTGATCATGTGATTATGAACCTCCCCCCTTCTGCCTTACATTTTCTTGGTACCAGTGGGCTTTTTCTTTTGAATTTCATTTCTATTATTCCCGTTGTCTTACCATATTTCTCGTAATTGTGAGATCCCGCATTGATTGGAGAGGAAAACGAAACATTTCTTATAAGAGTGGAAATTTCTCCCTACCATGTTTTAAAACTTTGAGAGGAAGCTGGGAAGCTCAAAGAGAACAATATCTACTAGCGGTGGGGTTAAGTTGTTACAAATGATATCAAAGCCAGACACTGTGCCAGTGATGCTGGCCCTCAAATGCGGTGGATTGTGAGATCCTTATACCGGTTTGAGAGGGGAACGAAGTCATTCCTTATAAGGGTGTAGAAACCTCCCCCGTTCAGACCCGCTTTAAAACTTTGTGGGAAAGTCCAAAGAAGGGAAAGCCCAAAGAAACAATTCTCATTAACAGACGTGCTTTAAAACTTTGAGGGAAATTCCAAAGAAGGGAAAGCTCATATTTTGGATGTCTTATTTCCTTCCTTCCAAATGGAATTCTTTATTCTAAGTTCTGTAGTCTTTCTCCCTTTCTTCATGGATACCAATGGCTCGGTTTTTTTCGAGGCGTAATAGCCAAAGTCTACCCGCTATCATATATTGTCCTTTTCGGGTTTAGGCTTTTTCTTTTGAGCTTCCTCTCATTCTCCTCTTCAACTGAAGGTGGATCTCACAATCCACCCACCGTCGAGGTCCAGCGTCCTCGTTGAAACTTGTTCCTCTCTTCAATCGATGTGGGATCTCACAATTCACTCCCCTTTGGGGTCCAACGTTCTCGCTAACACACCGCTATGTGTCTTGGTTTGATACCATTTGTTACAACCCAAACTCGTTGCTGTTGAGGATTATTGGACGTGGGTCCCACATTGGCTAATTTAGAAAATGATCATCGGTTTACGAGTGAGGAATACTATCTTTATTGGTACGAGGCATTTTGGGGAAGCCCAAAGCAAAGCCATGAGAGCGTATGTTCAAAGTGGACAATATCATACCATTGTGGTGATCCGTGATTCCTAACAGTTGTTAGCAGATATTGTTTTCTTTAGACTTTTCCTTTCGGGCTTCCCTTCAAGGTTTTTAAAACGAGTCTGTTAGAGATAGGCTTCCACACCCTTATAAAGAATGTTTCGTTCTCCTCCTCAACCGATGTGGGATCTCACAATCCACCTACTTTCGGACATTCTCCTCTCCAATCGATGTAGAATTTCTACGATGGTCTTTTATCTTTTTCCACTCAATTATCTTACTTTTTTCTGTATCCGTGACTATAATTTGTTCAGTTTAATTACATTTACGGGCTCAATCAAGAGGAAGTACGGGAAGGGCTCCCTCCCTGGATTCACTCTTATTGCTTCATGCCACCAAACAAAAATCGAACATTTTATTATTTCGGTATGTTTACGGTTCAGATTGTTGGGAGTAAGTCCCACATTGACTAATTTAAGAAATGATCATGAGTTTATAAGTAAAGGAATACATGTTCATTGGTACGAGGCTTGAGTCGTGATTCCTAACATTTACGCCACACATAACATCATACCAAGCTATTATATTCGTTTTTCTGATTCGCTCATGCAAGAATTTCTTAGTTCTCACGTCGTCGTCTCTTAGATATAGAAGCTAGACCTATAATATGATATGCCAGCACTTAGGTGTTCTGGTTTCAAAGGCAAGATCGGCTTAGCTGCCCGTCGTCGTCTCTTAGATATAGAAGCTAGACCTATAATATGATATGCCAGCACTTAGGTGTTCTGGTTTCAAAGGCAAGATCGGCTTAGCTGCCCGTCGTCGTCTCTTAGATATAGAAGCTAGACCTATAATATGATATGCCAGCACTTAGGTGTTCTGGTTTCAAAGGCGAGATCGGCTTAGCTGCCCGTCGTCGTCTCTTAGATATAGAAGCTAGACCTATAATATGATATGCCAGCACTTAGGTGTTCTGGTTTCAAAGGCGAGATCGGCTTAGCTGCCCGTCGTCGTCTCTTAGATATAGAAGCTAGACCTATAATATGATATGCCAGCACTTAGGTGTTCTGGTTTCAAAGGCGAGATCGGCTTAGCTGCCCGTCGTCGTCTCTTAGATATAGAAGCTAGACCTATAATATGATATGCCAGCACTTAGGTGTTCTGGTTTCAAAGGCAAGATCAGCTTAGCTGCCAAATATTTCGATTTAATTCCATTAGTAATAACTTAACTTTGTACAAAAACCAATTATATTCGACAAAATGAGCTTGTCATGTTTTCTTTTCGAGCATCAACTTTAGTCAACCATCTCGAGAGACATTCAACTTTTCTACAGAGAACCTCTCTTTCTAGCTAACTCGTGGAAAAACAATATTATTTATTTATTTATTATTATTATTTTGGTAATAAATGGAAAAAGAAAAAGTGGTTTTATTAATAACTTTTTGAGAAGATAACACCATTTTTTTTCCTTTTATAAAGAGATAAACTTTGGGAAAAAGAGCAATAGAGATTAGAAGAAAAAAAAAAAAAAAAAAAAAAAAAAACATTACACATAGACTTGGGCTGGAAAGTTGCCTATTTAGTGCTTTCTTTTTCAACCCTTCTTCGTAAAGTAGTAAATCAAATTTCATATATATATATATATATATATATATTGGAAACCATGTTACTCGATAATCATCGAGCATATAAAAATAAAAGTTGATACACTGATTTTGTGACGCCCGAATATAATATATGAATGAACCGAGACTACATTCAAATGAAAAAGATCATAAGAATATGACGATGATCATAGTAACTCTAAATCTTGATCAGATTCTCGAGGAACAAACATCATTTAATAATTTCTTAGTAAGTAAATGAATTAAAGTTTAAAAATTTAAAATTAAAAAATAATTTATTATAATGAAAAAAGAGTGACTTATGATTGGTCGATTTTCTTTTAAATGTATAATTGAATTAAAAAAGGTTATGATATGGAAATAAAATGTGATAAATATTCCTAAGATTCCACCACTTATGTAATCAACAATTAATTTATTTCTGGCATTACCTAAAAATCTACACCTTTATTTATTTCCACTTTGTAAGCAGCTTTTTTGAGTCCCTTTCACACACACATATATATATATTTTTTAATAAAAAACCTAAAAGAAAAAAAAATTATGACTTTTCTAAAAATTAAAATATTTGGGCGTGGAATTTGAGAGATTAAGGCTCTAAAAAAGATTTATCTTCGACTTTAAATAATATTTTTGAGTTATAAATACGACTTTAAAAGAAGTAAAAATCATGTTTTATCTAGCTGACGATGTAAAGTTGTGGTGTAAATAATCACGAAATTAGATTATTAACGAAATATTCTTTATAAGGGTATGAAAACCACTCCCCAATAGACGTGTTTTAAAATCATGAGGCTAAAAGGGATACGTACAGAGCTAAAGCGGACATTATTGACTTTCTCATCGAAATTTGGAAAAAAAAAATTAAACTACGAACACAACTCTCCACAATGATATGATATTGTCTACTTTGATCATAAGCTCTCATGGCTTTACTTTGAGCTTCCCCAAAAGGCCTCATACCAATGGAGTGAATATTCCTCACTTATAAACCCATGATCATTCCCTAAATTAGCTGATGTGGGACTTTCATTATGTCCAACCATAAGTACTAATTTCACCCTTCAAAATTCAAAAACTACAAAATAAAATAATAATAATAATAATAAATAAATAAATAAAAGATAAAATTTAACTAAATACAAGAAATAAACATAAATTTAAAAAGGAAATTGTGTTTTTTTATTATTTATTTTAATTTATACGTATCTGATTATTATTATTATTTATTTATTTATTTATTTTTGTAGGAAGCAGCTCACGAACAAAAAGTGGCATTAACTGAATAACTGAATTAAGTAACGATTTATGTATTTATTTATTTATTTATTTCATTCCTTCTTCTTTTTCTCTGTGAGGCTCCATTTTTTTTCCCTTCCTCATGAAGCTCTTCTAAATCCAACTCCAACCAACACTCCATTTCCAGAGTCCTCTGGTTTCTTACTCCTTCCTTCTCGATTCCATCTTTATCAAAAACATTCCGATTCAAAGATTCGAGCCAATCAGAGATCGAATCGGCAAAAAAAGAGGAAAAAAAAAGAAGAACAATGTCGGAATCTGTGTTACGATTCCACAGAAATTGGATATTCAGAGCTTTGATTTTGTTGTTGTTGACGGTTGTTCCAAATGGATTTAGTGTTGGAGTGAACTGGGGAACTATGGCTACTCACCAGCTTCCTCCAGAGAAAGTTGTTAAAATGCTTCAAGAAAATGGGTTTCGTAAGTTGAAGCTTTTTGAAGCTGAGGATCGGATTTTGGAAGCCCTAATTGGGACTGATATTGAGGTTATGTTGGCTATTCCTAATTCAATGTTGCAGGTTATGAGTGAAGATCCTGAGGCTGCAGCTCTTTGGGTGGATTCTAATGTTACTGCTTACACTTATCATGGTGGTGTTAAAATCAAGTTGAGTATTGATTTACTTTGGTTTTTGTTCTTCATTTTTTGTGCACTTAAGGTGTTCGATGAAATTCCCACTTCATGGTTTCTCTGTTTTGAATTGTTCTTTTCAAGCCTGGCTTTGAAACTTCACATGAAATCTTTAGAAAGCGATTGAATTAGCCAAAAATAAGTTTAGGTCATCTTTTGTTTTAGTTGGTTTGATCGATCACTTCATGAGGAAGGATTTTTTATCATTTGGTCATTGTTTTTCTTTTTTTTTTTTCATGAGAAAGTGACGTTAGATTTCAAAACTATGGAAAGTAACCAAATGCCACTCTCAAATGATGGTCATTCATTGGTCCGTTATTGGGTGTTGCATATGTAATAGCCCGAGCTCACCGCTAGCAGATATTGTCCTCTTTGGATTCTCCCTTCCGGGCTTTCCCTCAAAGTTTTTAAAACACATCTGCTAGGGAGAGGTTTCCACACTCCTATCAAGAATGTTTTGTTCTTCTCTCCAACCGATGTGGGATCTCACAATAATCCACCCCTTTGGGGCCTAGCGTCCTTTCCACACCGTTATAAAGCATATTTCGTTCCCCTCTCTAACCGATGTGGGATCTCACAATTATCCACCCCCTTCGGGGCCTAACGTCCTCTCCACACCGTTATAAAGAATGTTTCATTCCTCTCTCCAACCGATGAGGGATCTCACAATTATCCACCCCTTTTGGGACCTAACGTCCTTTCCACACCCTTATAAGGAATGTTTCGTTCCTCTCTCCAACCAATTTGGAAACTCACAATAATCCACCCCTTCAGGGCCCAGCATCCTCATTGGCACTCGTTCCTCTCTCCAATCGATGCGGGATCTCGTAGCAACCTTCTAGACCGAAAGAATTGAAATTTGTTAATGCATTTTTAGAAGTTTAAGAACCCGAGTTTACGAATGTGAAGTTAGCTTAACAAGCATATTGGTTCTCTCTGTCTCCTATAAACTTCCATTGGAAACTGATTTTGCAGGTATGTTGCTGTAGGCAATGAGCCCTTTCTTAAGTCCTACAACGGCATCTATCTTCAATCAACGTTACCTGCCCTGAGGAATATCCAGCAAGCCTTAAACGATGCAGGACTTGGATCAAAGGTCAAAGCTACTATTCCTTTCAATGCTGATACTTACAATTCCCCGGACTCAAACCCGGTTCCATCTGCAGGCGATTTTCGGCCAGACGTCCGAGACTTAACAATCGAGATCCTACACTTCCTATCCATAAACAATGCACCATTCACAGTCAACATCTACCCCTTCCTCTCCCTATATGGCAATGACTACTTCCCCATCGACTTCGCCTTCTTTGATGGAACATACAAGTCCATCAAAGACGGAGATCTAACATACACAAACGTGTTCGATGCAAATTTCGACACTCTCGTTTCAGCTCTAACAAAAGCAGGATACCCCAACATGAAAATCATAGTAGGAGAAGTCGGCTGGCCAACCGACGGCGACAAACACGCCAATATCCAAAACGCAAAACGATTCAACCAGGGATTATTGAGGCATGCTCTAAGTGGGGAGGGAACCCCAGCAAGGGTAGGCATAATTGACATCTATCTCTTCAGCTTAATCGATGAAAATGCCAAGAGCATAGAGCCAGGGAGCTTTGAAAGGCATTGGGGAATATTCGAGTTCGATGGTAAGCCAAAATATGAGCTAGATCTGTCTGGTATAGAAGCCCAAAAGGGGCTGATAGCAGTAGAGGGAGTGAGATATATGGTGAAAAGATGGTGTGTTTTGAACCCAAATGTGAAGGATTGGGAAGGCTTGGCTTATAGTGTTGATTATGCTTGTAGCCTATCAGATTGCACTGCTTTGGAGTATGGATCTTCTTGCAATCAGCTAAGTGCAGAAGGGAATGCCTCTTATGCGTTTAATATGTACTATCAAATGAACAGCCAGAAGAGCTGGAACTGTGATTTTTCTGGTATGGCTGTGGTGACTCAAGAGGATCCTTCTTATGGCAGCTGCCAGTTCCCTGTTATGATTGATTATACCTTTTCTTCTTCTTCTTCTTCTTCTTCTTCTTCATTTCTGGATCTTCTGGTTGCAGGTTTCATGGGCTTTTTGGTGTTTTTGTTTCTGGATTGATTCATAATGGATTTGAGAATGATTTTTGTGAATTTGGGAAAGAGAAGTATAAGTTAAGATTGAAGCTGTTCATCATGTTTTTTTTTTTTTTTCCATGATCCGATGAAATTTGCGTTGGATGCTCGTGAAAATTTGTTTCTATACACGAGCCTTCTATGTCTACGTAGATATAACATCACTACGTGTTTCTCGTTCAAGTTGGAATTTTTCGTTTAAACAGTGAATGAAGAGGAAGTGGGAGATATCCCAGTCTCGTCTCAAGTTACTTTTATACATAGTATATTATATTTTTAGTTATGAAATATTATTTGATTTAGTTCTAAATAATATATATGGTCCGTTTTGGCTCGTTACGTATCACCGTCAATCTCATAACATTCCACGCTATTGTAAATGTAATCTTTTAACCTTTTTTAGTTTCAAAGGTATTTTTTTTAGATTCTTTTTTTTATTTTTTTTTTATTTTTTTTTTATTTTTTATTTTTATTTTTTTTAAGTTTAAGGTATTATTGAAGCTTTCGGAAGTTTAACATTTTATTTATTTATAAATTTTATTTGAGCTCAAGAAGCTTCTAGTTGTACCCGTCGAACTCTTTCGGATAAGCAATATTAAACTGTCAAAGTTGTTGGTTTGCTTTCAATATTAAACCGTGAAATTTGCGTTGGATGCTCGTGAAAATTTGTTTCTATACACGAGTCTTCTATGTCTACATAGATATAACTGTTGGATGATGGAAGTCCCACATCGACTAATTTAGGGAATGATCATGGGTTTATAAGTGAGGAATGCTAACTCTATTGGTATGAGGTCTTTTGGGGAAACCCAAAGCAAAGCCATGAGAGCTTAGGCTCAAAGTGGACAATATCATACCATTGTGGAGAGTCGTGTTCGTCTAACAATAACATCACTACGTGTTTCTCGTTCAAGTTGGAATTTTTCGTTTAAACAATGAATGAAGAGGAAGTGGGAGATATCCCCGTCTCTCGCCTCACATTACTTTTGTTCATAATATATTATATTTTTATTTATGAAATATTATTTGATTTCGTTCTAAATAATATATATGGTCCGTTTTGGCTCATTTGACCGTCAACTTCATAACTTTCCTATGTATTTTTCTTTTAACCTTTTTTAGTTTAAAAGATATTTTTAAATTTTTTAAATTTTTTTTCTTTTAAAAGTTTAAAGGTATTATTGAAACTTTCGAAAGTTTCGCCTTTTATTTATATATAAATTTTATTTGAGCTCGAGAGGCTTCTAGTTGTACCCGTCGAACTCTTTCGGATAAGCCGTATTAAACCGTCGAAGTTGTTAGTTTGCTTTTAATGCAGATAATAATAATAATAATAAATAAATAAATAAATAAAAATAAAAGGTTCACCTCAAAATTCACATTCATAATATATGGTATGAAACTTAGATATGACCAATAATATTTATGGTGCCGAATTGTTAGATTTATAAAATATAATGGATTTATTGCTTCCATGAGTATACCATAATTAATTAATACAAAACTCGATTTTTTTTTTAAATATTTTCCTTTACATTTTCAATGTTCCATTAATATAATAAATAATAAATAAATAATTATTTTTAAAAAACAATCCTCAATTTTAATTTTTTTTAGTATAAAATGCTAAGTTCACTCTAACATTTTTAAAATAATTTCATTGGTAATTTAATTTATGAAATATTTTACTCCTCAAACCAATTTCTTGATGGAACGTTTATTTTTAATTAATTTTCAAGGAATAAAATGTTAATTAAAAAAAAAAAAAAAAAAAAAAAAAAAAAAAAAAAAAAAAAAAAAAAAAAAATCATAATTAACACGTCTACGTCACACCAAATTATTTAGCTTAACTAGAAAAAAGGAAAAAATTGATACCTAAACCTAAAATATCTATGCTGTTTACATCACCGTGTTATGTTTTGGTGGCGTTGGTAGAATTTTATTTAGGGGGTGGATTGTGAGATCTCACATCGATTGGAAATGGGAACGAAACATTTCTTGTAAACGTGTGGAAACCTCTCCCTAATAGACATGTTTCAAAACTGTGAGCCTAACGAGGATACGTAACGAGTCAAAATGGACACTTATTGCTACACAATTGTCCGCTTTGGACCATTACACAATTACTGCTAAACGATGCTCATGTTGCCTCGTACATATAATACTCGAATAAAGGAAGGGTATAGGACTGTGACTGTGATGTCCCACATTGGTTGTGGAGGAGAACAAACCACCATTTATAAGGGTGTGAAAACCTTCTACTAGCATATGCGTTTTAAAGCCTTGAGGGCAAGCCCGAAAGGGAAAGTTCAAAGAGGACAATATCTGCTAGCTGTGGATCTGGGTCATTACAAATGGTATCAGAGCCAGACACCGAACGATGTGCCAGCCTTCTCGCTGTTCCCCGAAGGGGAGTAGACACGAGGCGGTGTGCCAGTAAGGACGCTGGGCCCCAAAGGGGGGTGGATTTGGGGGTGGTTCCACATCGATTGGAGGAAGGAAAGAGTGCCAGCGAGGACACTGGGCCCCGAAGGGGGGTGGATTGTGATGTCCCACATTGGTTGAGGAGGAGAACAAACCACCATTCATAATGATGTGGAAACCTTCCCCTAGCAGATGGGTTTTAAAGCCCCTTGAGGGCGAGCCCAAAAGGGAAAACCCAGGACAATATCTACTAGTAGTGGATCTGGGTCGTTAGCGTTTTAAAGCCTTGAGGGCGAGCCCAAAAAGGAAAACTCAAATCTGGGTCGTTAGCGTTTTAAAGCCTTGAGGGCGAGCCCAAAAAGGAAAACTCAAAGAGGACAATATCTGCTAGCGGTGGATCTGGGTCGTTACAGTGACATGTACACCCAAAGAGGACAATATCTGCTAGTGGTGAATCTGGATCGTTACAGTGACAAGTGCACGTAATTCGATAGATATTTATAAATTTAATTTTAAAAAATAAAAAGCTAGACGGGTAGCGGATGAGGTTTTAATTATTTGAATTCTAAATAATATTTCAATACGTAATGTATTCCATTGATAGCGACTTTATCTATATATATATATATATATATATATATATATATATATATATATATATGTATTTTTGCATGCATTAAAATTCTACTATAGTTAGGCTATTGTCACTCCTAAGAATATAGCTCACGGTTAATGTATATTTAATGTGATTTAATGGGAATTTATTACTTTAAGAGATACGTGAAAAGTAACTTTGAAAATTTATCCATAGTAACAAATATAATTTCATATAAATTAATATAGATTATATTAATTTAAGCCTAATTTAACTAAATAGCTAAATTAATAAAAATAAAAATTTCTAAATTTTTAATAATTTTTTTAAATTTAAAAAAAGTTTAAGAATGCTCTTAATTTGAAAAAATGAAACTAAATTATTAAATTTTAAGATTTTGATTGTTATTTACTTTAATATCTGATTTTTTTTAAAAAAAATTAATGGTAACCAAATACCTATTTTGTCCTTCAACTTTCATAAAATTATAAGATTTTTAGCGGTAATAATTAAATTAATATAAATTTGAAATAAAAGAATAATATTACTCCAACTTTAATGGATTAAACTATTTTAAACTAAATTATTATAAATAGAGATGTCCACGTGGCAGGATAGAGATCGGGAAGCGTTTCCCATCCCTGTCCCTATTCCCGCCTCTTATTTCAATATCTATTTCTGCAAAAAAAAAAAATTATTTATTTTTTATGATGATCATTTGTAAGGATCGAGTTCCAGTAAAAAAACATTCATATATATATTTTTAAAAATATATTAATTAAATAATTTTTAATAGATAATTCTCATTATATATATTTATATAGAAAGTGAGCAAGGCGGACGCTAATCGGGAGATATCTCTCTACACTCCTTTATCTATTCTCAATTTATTCACTGAGCGTTAAATACAGTTCTCTAATTATAAATTAAAATTAATTTTTTTTTATAATTTTATTCGAATTTTCTAGTATATATATATAATAAAATGTCAATACAAAATTAATATTGTAATAAAGAAAAAAAAAAATCCAAGTCTCGAACGATAAATGCGAGCAATAATTCAAGTTGAGCAGGTTGTAAGAAAAGGACGAGAAGGGCAAAATGGTAAATAATGGAAAAGAGGTGGCTGAATTTGGAAATTTGAAAGAAAAGGCGGGACCGGGACAGGTGGTTCCTATAAATTTCGGGCAGGGACTGGGATCTCTCATTCGTTTCCGCATTGTTCTTCCTCTTTCTGTCTCTCTTGTGTTGTAATCGAATATCGAGGGGTAAAGATTGCAAACCCTAAAAATCGACGAGGACAAGGGTTTATTGATCTGTAATGACGCTGTAGCCATTTTGCTGCACTTTTCTGTTGCTGTGGATTTGGATTCTTCCGCCATCGTTACGAATCCTATTCGTTTCAGCATTTTCTTGTGTGTTCAAGGTATGCATTCGTTGTTGTATTCTCTTTTGAGATTGGCGTTTTATGTTGTTGCGGGAGGAAAGTTTGGTTTGAATCAGAGAATGTGAGGGATGTAGTGTTCATTTTGTTTGGGAGAATTGGAACTTGATATATTCTGGAATTATGATGTTGTCCTGGGACTTTTGGTTTTTGAGTTGAACTTATTCCATTTGTCTACTAATTTTTGGTTGTGTCTTTTCATTATATTGCGGAATAACTTCACATTCGTCGTTCTGGAAACTGTTTTCTTGCTGTCGACGTGTTTATGCGTAGTTTCGCATTTCTCGGTTGTAAGTACATTCGTCGTTTTGGAATGATTTTTGCTTGCTGTTGGCCGTTTAGGAGCCGTCCAATCACAAGGACCTTTAATTATTCGGTCAAGAATTTTGCTACACTTCAATCGTTAATTTTGCTTTCCATTTCTTCAATTCCTATCTAATTAGGTGCTAGTTTCACTTGATATGCACTCTATATCTTAAAGAATCTGTTATTTGCTTCCCGTTGTTCTTAATCTTTCACTGATTAGCAGCAAATCTTTCGTTCAAGCTTTTTATTGATATACTGAAGTGTTTGATTTTGTTTTTTGAAGTTCATCATGGTAGCAACTGCTGCTACATCCGCGTTTTATCCTATTTCTTCTTCGTCTTCGTCTTCTGACCCTAAAGTAAAGAACACCAAAATTGGAGGTGGCTCTGGGAATTTGGGGGGGTTCAAGTCTAAATCTGTGTCTTCTGGAAGTCTTCGGGTGAAGACTAATGCCCAAGCCCCTTCCAAAGTAACTGGAAGCTCAACTGGCTTCAAGGCTGGGGATGACTTCATATCATCTCACCCACGAACTTTTATTAATCAGCTGCCTGACTGGAGCATGCTCCTTGCTGCTATTACTACTATCTTTTTAGCAGCTGAGAAGCAATGGATGATGCTCGACTGGAAACCTAGACGGCCGGACATGCTTATAGATCCGTTTGGTTTGGGAAGGATCGTTCAGGATGGTTTTGTGTATACCCAAAATTTCTCTATTAGATCCTACGAAATTGGTGCTGATCGTACAGCTTCTATAGAGACTTTAATGAATCATTTACAGGTACAATTAGC
Organism: Cucurbita pepo subsp. pepo; assembly: GCF_002806865.2. Classification (NCBI taxonomy): domain Eukaryota; kingdom Viridiplantae; phylum Streptophyta; class Magnoliopsida; order Cucurbitales; family Cucurbitaceae; genus Cucurbita; species Cucurbita pepo. Next base: position 9,156,746 of record NC_036648.1, on the reverse strand, counting down.
TTGTTGCCTTCTTGTGTTTTTATGAATAGCTATTAGCTGTAATTCTATGTATGCTTATGAAATGGAGATAAGTTATTCCAGTCGATGACATTGTGTGCAGGAAACTGCCCTTAATCATGTTAAGACTGTTGGGCTACTTGGAGATGGATTTGGTTCTACGCCAGAAATGTGCAAAAAGAACCTGATATGGGTAGTTACCAAGATGCAGATTATGGTAGACCGTTACCCTACTTGGTAAATTTAAGTTCTTCCATATGATGTATACGCTTCTAAAGATTGATTCAATATGTCTCTAGTGATTTTACTTGGGTGCACGATAACAGAATTGAGTTAAATGCAATAGTTTACGTTTGTTTTATCCCCTTAAGTAACATTTCTAGTATGGCACTGTTCCTGTNACGTTTGTTTTATCCCCTTAAGTAACATTTCTAGTATGGCACTGTTCCAACTATGTAACCTATTCATCTCTCTTTCACCTTCCAAAATTAAGTGATAAAAAAAGCATTGAACTGTTCACAGTCTAACAAGTCACTGAAATGGCCTTCAATTTACATTTTTCTTTTTGAGGTGGAAGTTTTTGGAGCCTGGCTGTGTGTCTTCTGCCTTAGACGACTTTTGCTTTCTTCTTTTATACAGGGGTGATACTGTTCAAGTAGACACTTGGGTCAGTGCTTCTGGAAGGAATGGCATGCGCCGTGATTGGCTCGTGTATGATTGCAAAACTGGAGACAATTTAACAAGAGCCTCCAGGTTGGTTACTTCACCCCATTCTGATGAAAATGTGGTATCATCTTTCATCATGCCTGTTGTGAACTTTTTTTCTCAACCCATGAATTATAAAATTAACCAGCTGCGGTTGAACCCATGATTGAGGAATTCAGGTTATAGGTTATGAAAGTTCTTGAATAGCTTGTGAATTTCTAATGTGTGTTTCATAAAGAATAGAAACAAATTTCGGTAAACTACATAGACTTTTTTTTCAATCTTAATTCTAATTGATCTTTGCATTGAGATTGTGGATTATGGTTGCAATCAATTTTCTACTATCAAGCCATTTTACATTTAGTGACCATAATTTACTGATATTGTCTTGTAATTTGCAATGTGAAGTACCTGGGTTATGATGAATAAACAGACAAGAAAGTTATCAAAGATTCCTGAGGAAGTGAGGAGAGAAATAGAGCCTAACTTTATGAATACTGCTCCTGTTATCGAAGATGATGGCAGGAGACTTTCAAAAATCGATGACGATACAGCTGATTACGTTCGAATGGGTTTGACTGTAAGTTGTTTCTTTTAACTTACCGGATCTCTCTGTGTGTTTCATTGTTACTGTTAAAATTTGGTTCAATAATGTCGACATTTCCATACTACTGCAGCCTAAGTGGAGTGATTTAGATGTCAACCAGCATGTTAACAATGTGAAGTACATTGGGTGGATTCTGGAGGTACACAAAACTAACCTTTCCATTCCTTCTCATCTATTACTAGTGTTATCTTCTAAAGCTTGGTTATATATCTCTTCGATTGTTAAATTATACTGGTCGTCAACAGAGCGCCCCGCCACCGATATTAGAGAGTCATGAACTTTCATCCATCACGTTGGAATACCGGAGGGAATGTGGGAGGGACAGTGTGCTGCAGTCCCTCACTGCTGCCACTGGCACGGACAGTGCAACTTCGTCAACTGCTGGTGTCGTTGACTACAATCACTTGCTTCGGTTCGATGATGGGACCGAGGTTGTGAGAGGAAGAACACAGTGGCGACCCAAATTTGGCAACAAATTTACCATCCTAGACCATATTTCAGCCGACCATGGAATTTAAGCTGCCTCGCTAGACCTCTCAACAGACCACAATCCATGGTTTGTGCAAAATTCTGCTTTTAATCCTTACATATACATACATCCTTACATATACATACATACATACATATACATACATACATACATATACATACATACATACATATACATACATACATACATATACATACATACATACATATACATACATCCTTACATATACATACATACATACATATACATACATACATACATATACATACATACATACATATACATACATACATACATATACATACATACATACATATACATACATCCTTACATATACATACATACATACATATACATACATACATACATATACATACATACATACATATACATACATACATACATATACATACATACATACATATATATATATATACACACACACACAAAAGAAGGGGAAAAAGGTTTGATTTAATTGTGTACTTGGCTCTAATGTGTATTAATTTTCGCACTTGTCCCCAGAAGGCTAACTTTATATAATGTGGGTGTTGCTCAGCCTGGTCGGTTGCTATACAATCAATGTATACCAACTGCCGGCTGACTGTCTCAGAGCAGGTTGGAAAATATATGTTTGTTTGAAAATTGATTATATTTTTTTTATTTTTACTTTCAGGGGATGGGATGGGATCAGGTCGGGTTCGGGTTCTTCTTGGAGAATTTTTCGTTTCTACTGGAATTAATGAGACGAGTCTTAAGATATATAAATATTTTGACTTACTGTTTAGTTTTTAAATTTAATGTAATTATTGAAATCTTATACTTTTAACATTAACCACCGTTATATTTCTTAAATTTTTATCACAATATATATTGACGTATATTGTATGTCATTAGTGAACTTTAAAAAAAAAATGAGACAAGAATTAGTGTGAACATGACCAACTTTATTTTTTAAAAAAACAATTGTTTTTATTTTTAATTTATTATTTAAATGTTTTTATTAATTATATCCAGTTGCGTTTGTGGGAATGGGAAAAGTAGGGAGTCCTTATCAAATAAAAGGGAAAAAGAAAAAGGGTTGATTTGTGTAAATTCAACATCACTTTGTAAAAGCAATTTGGTCAAATTAAGACGAAATATTGCATTAATAATTGGCCTAAATTCAATGGAATCCTAGGCTTTATTGTACCTTAATATATATTTTTTAATAAACTTTTTGGGCATATTAAAATTATGTTTTAATTTTTTCCTAAATTAAATTATACTATTTTTTTAATTATTTTTTAACGTTGAAATTTGTTCAAAAAATATATTTGGAGGTCGGAGACAAAGTGACATTTAATTTCGTTAAAAAATTAGTTTAAATATAAGTCTAAGACAACAATTAAAATTTTACTTTTATAAGACAAAATTAAAAAAATTTAAAAATTTAATAAACATTTTATAAATTTTATAAACATGTCCGAGCAATTAAAATAGTCGGAATATTTCCTTTTTCAAATTAATCACTTCACTGGAGAGAACTCGAGACATGAGCGATCGACCTACCTCATTTTTACATTGGTTTACCCGTTTCATTTTGATGGGTAGGTGCTTGGAAATAAAACAAAGATGAGGGACCCAAATGAAAATAAAGGAGAAATGGGGGGCACATTGTCAATAAAACAAATAGAATATGATCATTCACTCTTTGTTTGTTTGGGTATGTTCCTTGGAAGTTTCCCTTTGTCATTTCACACCATATTTCTCCTCTCTTTTAGTTTCGTTTTCACCCGAGATTGAATCACCTGATTTATCATTTACAGATGTTGGATAATACTTTGTTTTGTTCGACGACAATTTAAGATAATACTTTCATAGAGTTAAGAACGAGGTTCAAACTGTCGAAGATATTACGGTTGTGGATATATACAATCGCAACGAGAAAATAAGGGAAGGAGATGATTAACAATAGATAAGAGTGTTTGTCGGTTGAGTTGAGTCGGGTCGTGACATTTTTTAGACTCAACCATAATTTTTTTTTGTTGGGTTAGTTCAAGTTGTTCACGTTATTTATTCAAATTTTTATTTTTAATAAAACTAAAATGTCAGTTCATAAAACATTTAATTAATATTTAAATTATTTATAATAAAAAAAATATTTATGAAATTAAATAAAAATAAAATAAATATATTTATATATAATTGTAGAGAGCAAAAATATATATTTTAAAAATTAACGTAAATTTAAATTGGTTTAGTTTAACGGAATCGGTGAATTAACTCAATTTATAAAAATTTCATTTATTTGAAGTTAATTAAACTCAAAAAGTTCAGGACCATCGAGTTTTTTGGACACCCGTAAAAAACGTTGCAACTTTTTAAAAAATTGTTGAACTTATGGATAGATAGGAGATGACGTGACAGACTAAAACATCTCGACAAAACGACTCTATCATAACTACTCGTTTCTTAATCATCACATTGACATAATCAACGTTCCGATTCATTCACGTAAGCTAACATTCAAAGAACCGAACTCTTAATTTGTATAAACGGATATAAATAATCGAAGAAAAAATAACATTTACTTCATTATTTTAGTTAGGCGCTACCAACCTTTGGTTGAGACTCTACACCTACAGGGTTGGTTTTCTATTATTACATATATATATATATATATATATATATAATTTATTAATTATACCTAAACTCCAACCATTATATATTAATAACCAAATGTTTTTGGTAGAGATTTGAGCGATTTAAGTAAAATGGTAATTAATTGACTTTTATGTCTTTTTTATTTTATTTTAATATTTAATATTTAATAGCATATGGTAAGTAAAATAGCAAATTATTTAATATGTATGCTCGAACAAAATAAAATTTTAATTTTAATAAAAAAAGTTGATATTAAAGGAAACCGATGTTAGACGCACGCCCGACATCATTTTAACCTTTCTAGTAATACATTACCCAGATGATTTTTTTTTACCTTTTTTTCGGTCGAACTTCTAACTTTATAGGTCCGAGAAATAAAACAAAATTATTAAAAAAAAAAAAAAAAGCAAAAAATTGGGTAAAAAGAAGAACAAGAACAAAGCTACTTTAGAATTAAGATTTGACTTTGAAATCACCTTTAATTGGGTTTTAACCATGCTTGTAATTATAACTTAGCATTATTAATCCCATTATCATTGAATTGGTAATCATAGTTAGATCTCGAGTTAGATTGTGAGATCCCACATCGGTTGGAGAGCAGAACAAAGCGTTCATAAGGGTGTAGAAATCTCTCACTAGTAGACAGCGTTTTAAAACGGTGAGACTAACGACAATACGTAAACGGGCCAAAACAGACAATATTTACTAGTGGTGGGCTTGATAAGAGCCAATGTGCCAGTGAGGAGAGAAGAACGAAACATTTTCTTATAAGTGTAGAAATCTCTCCAGAAGCGTTTTAAAACGGTGAGGCTGGATACTATATGTAACGAGTTAGTAGAGTTGTGTTGTAACTCTATTTTTAGGTTGATCGAGTTGACCCAACAACAAAAAAATGTTGACCCGAGAACCGACTCCAATTTTTTATTTTTTAAAAAATTCAACCCAACCAAAAAAAACTCTCCATTAATCCATACAAACAAAGAGGACAAAATAATAATAATAATAATAATCCAGCAATTATTTTTAATTATTATTTAAAAAATAATTAAACTAGCTTTTATATCCATGAGGAAAATTCCCAATTAGATCTAAAATAATACAACTCACACAGTCACAGAATATTCTGACTTCAATTTTTCATAGGTGGGACCAATTCCTTTATTTATTATTATTTATAACCTTATATAATTTTCTTTTACCTAAATTACATTATTAATTATTTAAAAAATAATTATATTCTTTATATTTACGAGATCCACGTTATAAAAAAAACCAAACATTTTAGATGCGTTTTAAAATCATGAGACTGATGATAATATCGGACCAAAATAAACCAAATCTATTAGCAATACAAAATGGTAGAATATATTTAACAGACTAAAGCGAATAATATCTTATATTTATATTATTTTTTTAGACGTAAATCTCGACGAAAATTTGTCAATTTTTTCATTTAATATTAAAAAGAATTGATAATGAAGGGTAATTTTGTAATGTAATTTTTAAAAGAGGATAATTATTTTTAAAAATAAATTCCAAATTATATAACTTATTTATTTATTTATTTATTTTTTAATTTTATAATTTAGGATTTATTTTTCTAAAATTTTTGGGAGTGGTTACCGGCGAACTGGTACTTGCCATTTTTTCTTTTTTGGAGGTGGGGAAGGGGCACAAAATGCCATACAAGTTATTCTCTTGATTCGAGGAGCTCAGTTTTTGCGACCATTTTCATGGAGCTTCATGTCCAGAGAGATCAGATTCAGATCGAAACCTACCGTCACAAGTTTCTTCTGGATTCACATCCATGGCGGACTCTGATCTTCTCAACAACTTCACGGATTCTCACTCAATAGCAACCTTTTCCTTTTTCTTTCCAGGTTTTTGAAGTTCAACTTCACTTTCTTGCTCTCCCGGTTTTCTTCCTTGCATTTTCATCTTCGGGAGTTTAGTTCATATTCCAGGTCTCTTTNTTTTTTTTTTTTTTTTTTTTTTTTTTTTTTTTTTTTTTTTTTTTTTTTTGTTGGAAATTGTAATTGGAAGCTTGTTATTTGCTTGTTTATGAAGATGATCGCAGATGTTGCTTGTGCTCTATGGTTGTTAAGTGTATCGACTTTGTTCTTCTGCTTCTATTTTGCTAAGTTTGGAAATTTTCTTCCACCAGATCTGTGATTCAGTCTGTCTTTTGATTGCTATTTCTGGCTTTGGACTTGTTTTGTGGCTTCGAATCTGGATTTTCCGATGCAATATGCTTGGATTTTATGAAAAGAGGCGTTTCTTCTTTTTGGAGGTTTTGGGGCAAATGCCTCTCGATCTTAACTTGGAGAATGGCTTCTGTTGTCTCTGGAACACTTTTTTGCTTGTCTTTTCGTGAATTCTTCTTGAACTTTCTTTGTTAATTCATGAATCTGCCTTTCCCAGTAGCTTCAGAATACTTATCTTGCTTTCGCACCTACACAAGTTTGCTAAACTGAGCTTCAACTCATAAGGATTTTCGATACAAGTTCTTGTACATAATGCCTTTGGAGCGTGAAACTATTCCCTTAATACTATTTTTAATAGCTAAGGTTTCAAAGTTATCTGGGTCCTCTTATCTTACTTTAATTCTGGTGTTCATAGTTTTAAGCTTCAATTTGTCGATGCCGGGTTCATAATTATGGTTTAAAGAGTTATATCTGAATTCCTTGAATGCTGCATGCTGAATAGTCGTTTCTAAAGAATTGCAGATACATCAGAAAGTTTGCTGAAGAGAAGTTTCCATTGTCTTGTGGATGCTAGGATAGATTTTTAAGCTAGAGCTCTTTCACATACCATGTTCTGAATTTATCCAGGCACCTTGATTCTAAGTGCTCGTCGTCCAGATCGTGAAGCATCTCGCCATGCTCAAGCAAATATTGAGCAAACTTCCTCGGAAGTTGCAGAAGTCGGAGACTGTGGATTCTGCAACAAACGATTCTGGCAATAATTCTTCCCGTCTTGGACATGTTTTCCAGTGTACAAATGTCGGGAGTGCTTTCTCGAGTAAATTAAATGTCGTCAAACGTGTTTCTTCAGCAGTTTTCCCTGCAAGCATTGCAGCAGAAGCAGTGGATCCTCATCTGTCATTCAAAGATGTTCCAAATCCACAGAAGCAAAACCTGTTTGTCAGTAAATTGAACTATTGCTGTGAGGTTTTCGATTTGAACAATATGGAGAAGCAGGATCTTAAACGTCAAATGTTGATAGACATTGTTGATTTTGTTACCTCTGGATCTGCAAAGTTCAACGAGACAACAATTTCAGCAGTGTGTAAGTTATGTGCTGCTAATCTTTTTCGCGTATTCCCACCCAAATCTCGCTCAACTTCGTCTGGTGGAGAAACGGAGGATGAAGAACCAATATTTGACCCAGCTTGGTCGCATATGCAAAATGTATATGATCTGCTGGTTCAGTTTGTCAGTAACAATTCTCTAGATGCAAAAGTGGCCAAAAAATATCTCGATCATTCTTTTATCTCAAGATTACTCGATCTCTTCGATTCTGATGATCCAAGAGAAAGAGATTGCTTGAAAACAATCCTTCACCGTGTCTATGGGAAGTTCATGATACACAGGCTTTTCATCAGGAAGGCTATTAGCAATGTCATATATCATTTTGTTTTCGAGACAGAGCGGCATAACGGAATTGCAGAGCTGTTGGAGATCTTTGGTAGCGTGATTACCGGGTTTGCATTGCCATTGAAGGAGGAACACAAGACATTTTTATGGAGGGTGCTCATTCCTCTTCACAAACCAAAATCGGTTGGAATTTATCATCAACAATTGACGTATTGTATTGTACAGTTCATAGACAAGGATCCCAAGTTGGCCAGTACAGTTATAAGGGGACTCTTGAGATATTGGCCTTTAACAAATAGCCAGAAAGAGCTGATGTTTTTAAGTGAAACAGAAGAGATTCTGGAAATGATCAGCATGGTCGAGTTCCAGAAGATCATGGTCTCTCTCTTTCGGCGAATCGGATATTGCTTGAATAGCTCTCATTACCAGGTAGCTATCTGTGATTATTTGCTGTTTTCTTCTTTGCAATTCACTAGATTTTGGCTTTTCATATATTATAGTGTATGCATATTTCACAAGCATTGAAGAGCTTCAAATGGATCAATTCCTTGATAAATATGAAGAATTAGGAGCTTTTCGATCTTTTAGTTGAGTTTTGGCTGGTACATTTGTTTATTTTTCCAATTCTTTTAGGTGGCAGAGAAAGCTCACTTGCTTTGGAACAACGAACACATCATCAATCTTGTTGCACACAACCGACAAGCGATCATTCCGATTATTATCCCAGCACTCGAACGAAATACACAAAAGCATTGGAGCAACGCGGTACTAAATCTAACTTTAAATGTGAAGAAGTTGGTTCTTGAGATGGACGAGGAGCTTGTGCTAGCTTGCGAGCTTGACTCGAAGGAGGAACAATCAAGGTCGATTGCAGCATCAGAGAAGAGGAGATTGACATGGGAGCGACTCGAGAATGCTGCAACTCCACAACCTGTATCTACTAACATTTCGTTTCTGGTAGAACCAGCAGNGGAGATTGACATGGGAGCGACTCGAGAATGCTGCAACTCCACAGCCTGTATCTACTAACATTTCGTTTCTGGTAGAACCAGCAGCATGTGCAGTTGCTGGCTAGTCACTTGAATTGGAAGATCAACTCAACAAAACGACGGTAGTTACGCAGTATCCCGGGATCTAGTTCTTTGATTCAACCGAGTTTTCGGTTCCATGCCGAGATGCAACAAACAAGCTATGGATGATCTGATCAGGTCCTGCTGAAACTATCTGTACAGGTGTGTGGGTAAAAGCAGCCTCTCTGGTTGCCATAGATTTGACGAAATCTGTATCCTTTATCAAACAGTGTGTTTCTTCACTGTTTTTCATATCTCATTCATGATGGGATTTTGTGCTTTTAAATTCCATTGGTAGCATATTGAAGCCTTCAGCTTTGAGCTTGTTTGTTCTTCTGAAAATTCCATGTCTTTTTCTCTTATCTTCTGAGTTTAAATTGCAGAAACTGAGGCGAATCCCCGTTTCTAGTTAAAACGGGGACGGAGATGAGGAACGCTTTTCCGGTTCTTACCTCCAACCCTATTTTCGATCTCGAAAATTATATAATAAAATGTAATACTTTTCTATATATACATATTTATATTTGAGTTTATGAAGATCGAACTATCAACTTTTAAATGGTAGTGGATGCTTTATACATTGAATTTGCTGGATTCGCGTAATCTTTTTGGGATATATGATGATCTATGATGTTTAAGATCAGAACCGTCTGATAGAAATGAATGGCTCTGATTGTGAGAGAGAAAGGGAAGTTGGCTACTCTGTGCAACAGAGGATGATTCAAGGTGGGTAACAAAACCAGCCAAATTCTGACCTCTGCATTGGCCTGACTGTAACTTTGGCTCTTTTTTTTTTACAAAGGACAATGGATTGTACAATAATTGTGTTCTTCTAGCTACCATTCGGCCGACAATATCATTTTCTTTCCTCACTCTCTTTCCTCCTCATGGATTCGGAGTTTCAGTTGGCCTTTTTCATCTCGTCTCGTAATGATCTGACGTGGATTTTCGATTGAAATATTAGCTCAGGTTTTGGGCGGCCCATCTAGTAGCAGCACCTATCACGGTTGGAAGCTCTGGCTGCATACTTCCCGTCTGCATATCTTGCACTCTTAAAGAGAAGCAAATTTTGGCTTCGTTTTCCGTGCATTTTTCTTTCGAGATATAATATTTCTTGACAAATGATTATATTTAGGTCAAATTATATGTCTTCGTGTCTATTTAGTTTCATGTATACATACACATGATTACATGCATATATACCTGACATATGCAAGTGTTAAAAAATATGAGTCGAGTCAATTGCACATCTTTTTTGGGCTTTAGTGGTTTAGGCTTGTCTCCATTGAGCATATGGACCCAAACCAAATCGAACCACTTGAATCAGATATCGGACCGCTTCTCCTACCTCACATGAACCAGCCTCCATCCGAGCATTCTCCAAAATCTTCCTCTATTTTCCTCCAACATTCCACGACAACAATGCTCTACAAAAAGGACGGATTCCACAAGCGCTACGACTTACATAGTTGATCACATCCACACCGATTGACTGATGCATTGACCTTATCATAATACAGTTGAGATATCTAATTCTTTGGACATGACAAAGTAAATTAATGTACGGTTTTTTTTTTATTAATTTCTCCTCCATTTCATTTAAAATTTTATTAAATATTTTTAGTCACCCTACCATTGAATTTGCCATTAATATTCTCACCTACAAACCAAACATGGTTTGGCAAGAAATAATACAAAGACTGGAATTTTGTGCATATTTCAAAACTTCTCTAGCCACCAATATAAGCTTTTCCTCACCCACTAATACCATCCCACTTCTCGGGTTTTGATCTTCAGTAAAATTCTCTATTTGTTCTTACCAGAATGGAGCGGAAATTTTATAATCTCCGTTCTCAGCCCTATTTAGCTAACCGAGGGAAATATATGTTCACTCCCTTCCCGTTTTCTGTTCAAATTGTATAATTTTTCACTATAAATCATCAATTTTCACCTCAAATTAAGTGTTGTAATTTTCCCCATCTAACACGTTTCTTTGTCGGAAAGCTCGTTAAAAAAATATTTTTGAGTAAAAATACGACGTGGGTTTGATCCTATTCATTTAATGATGGCCATGAATTATGTTCCCTACTTAATGTTACCTTTTACTCACTATTAGCTCTAAGTTGACTCATTTTATTTTTACTTTTTATAACATTTTGTCACACCTCATAAAACTATAATACAACATTTATTATACCTACCATTAATCTAATTTAACAACCATTTATTATTATTATTACTATTTATTAATTTCAAGTAACATTTATTGTACCTCGATTGTCCCTACTTAACCTCTCTTACTACCATGGTAGTCCTTAGGTGGTTGGCACCAATCGTGTTCGGGTCATGAACCTTACACTCATTCACATTGGTTCATCTAGCTATGCTCCGAGGTGGTCGACCATTCGTCGACACCTAGGAATCTGCTTGACATCTCAGTGGCAATTACTAGCATCCAACCAAAGTTCCATTTTAGTGCCCCCTAACATAAAGATATTGCTAGGACCAACGGATTACACAAAAGGTGCACGACTAACTTTGCACGCTCCATCTTTCAACCCTTTGTCTATCGGCTTGGCAGCAAGCTACCTTGATCCGTCTCTGATTCTGATTCGTTATGCTTAGCATATCCAACAAGCTCGGCCGCCTTGCGCGAATTTAGTTTTGGTTTGTTATGGTCTTATTTAGTCTTCACTGTCAGACGCTACCTTTTAAAAAAAAAATGGAAGAGAAGTCAATTGTAGAGTGTTGACCTACTCGGAGAGCACAATATCATATAATTATTATCGAGAGATTCGTTGACCTATTCAGAGAGAATGATATCATACTATTATTATCGAGAGCCGCATTGACCTACTCGAAGAGAATAATATCATACCGTTGTTACCATTTGAGTAGATGGTAAAAAAAAAAAAAGAAAAAAGTAACCATTGGGTAAAACGTGCTTGTTTATGAGGTCCACGTCAAAGCCTAACCCCACTTTCCTATTCTAACTTTCAAGTTTCCATTTTTACACTAAGCTACAAAAATGGGATATTTACCCGCCCTTTCTAAAACAACCATTCTTTCAGGGGTACAACAGTAACTTTTCCCAGTTCAACCGTTTTAATCAAAACATTGTCCGGATGTTCCAGTCCCACGCGCGCCATTGTCGTGCTTAATCAACAATCGCTTCAAAGGACCCTAACGTAATTTCACACTCAATTTCCCACTCTTTATATATAATAAATTTGGATATAAATTCAAAATATACTTTTCTTTTTTTTTTTTCCTCAATTTCTAATGATATATTAATTTTACTTCGCGCATTAATAAAGATAAAGGTAAGGGTGTTCAAAAAATTCAATGACCGAAAAATTCCGTTCAACCCAATTCAACCGGTATGATTTTAAATTGAGTTGAGTTATGAATTAAACTGGTTTATGGATTACCTTAAGACTAGATTGGAACTTAACCGAACAGATATGATTTTGAGTTGGTTAGCTCAATTATATGATAATTTTATGAATGGAGTGGTTTTATATATACCTATATTTATTTTATATTTATTTAATTTCATAAGTATTTTTTTATATTTAAAATAAGTTTTAAATGTTAAAAAATAAATTGATCATTTACTAAACTAAACAAGTGGACCCCACTACTGTTAGTATCCTTACCGGGCGAGTAATATCGATTTTCATACGCGCGAGAGTGGGATTGGGAATGCTTCAGGCATCACCCTCTCTTTTTGTCCTTCCCGCGGCCATTAAATGATCCTTCTCACCCACACTGCTCTTCCACTCTGCTCTTTCAGTTAGAGAGAGAGAGAGAGAGAGAGAGAGAGAGAGAGGAGGAGGAAGAAGCCATTAATGCAGAGCTCAACCACCCATTTCTAGGGCAATATTACTTCACTCACATTCCACAAAGAGATTAACGACGCCTCAGATTCACCAATGTGATACTCTCCTCTTCAAGCATTGCATTGTTTCTTAGTAACTTTCTCTCTCTTTTGGTGCTGGATTACTTGTCTGTTTCCTTTCTCTGGTTTAGCTCATAGATCGCGGTCCACCATGTGGAACACGGCAGAGAACGTGTTCGTTCGGACGGCGTCGTTCAGGGAGGAGGGGGAAGATGAGGAGGCGCTCCGGTGGGCGGCACTCGAGAGGCTACCGACGTATTCGCGTGTGCGGAGAGGAATTTTCAAGAACATTGTTGGACATACCAAGGAGGTTGATGTTACTGAGCTTGAGGCTCAAGAGCAGAAGCTTCTTATTGACAGATTGGTTAGTTCGGTTGATGATGATCCCGAGGTGTTCTTTCAACGAATGCGACGGCGCTTCGACGCGTAATTCCAATTCATCCTTTTTGTTAATTGCTTACTATTTGATGTGTTCATTACTGTTCTTGTTTCTTGGGAAAAAGTTTAGGAAAAACAAAAGGATAATGGCGATCTTCTTTTGGTTATATTCCTGTTTTGCTTCTTATTAATTAATGAACAACAGGACCTGTGATTATTGGGTAGAATGTCGTTTTCTTGCTTCACGGAGCTGTTTTTCACTAATTACTACCGTTAGAAGTTCGAGATTGTGTCAATTTGAGGGTCGTTAATCGTACAGCTACTAGCAATGCTTGCCAGTTCTTTTTCCTGCTGAATTTGGCTTGTGAATATGTAACTTTTATGATTATTGTACTACTGGAATAGCTAAATTGATTAACATTCTCTGACTTTTTAGAGTTGATTTGGAGTTCCCAAAGATTGAGGTTAGATTTCAACAGTTGACAGTAGAATCGTTTGTTCACATTGGAACCAGGGCTCTGCCGACTATTCCCAACTTCATGTGCAACATGATGGAGGTAGGGTAGCATTTACTCTGTATCTCGAACAGGGGTACGCCATTTTTCTGTTAATCAACCATGGAAAATTGCCTTCTTCATCTGTTCGTCTGAAGGTTACTTGATGTTCATATTTATTGTGGCAGACACTTCTTAGGAAACTGAAAATATACAGCAGTCAGAGAAGTAAGCTGACAATTTTAGACAATGTCAGTGGAATTATAAGACCTTCCAGGTAAACTTCCTAGTTCTTAGAATAGTAGAGGTTGAATCTTTGATTATGTTTCTATATTTTAACATGACAAGATCACGAGCTCTTTTGTAGATTGACTTTGTTACTGGGTCCCCCAAGCTCTGGAAAGACAACTTTTCTTCTAGCCCTTGCTGGTCTCCTTGGAAGTGATTTGCAGGTACTGAATAATTGAAACTTTGCACTTCACTGCAAAAACATTGTTCATATTAGCTATGAATTCTAACTTTATCGATTATTTAAACTATTTATTCTTAATTCTTTGGTCAGCAATCAGGGAGAATAACATATAATGGGCATGGCTTCAATGAGTTTGTTCCGCAGAGGACAGCAGCTTATGTTAGTCAGCAGGATCGACATATTGCTGAGATAACTGTTAGAGAAACCCTTGATTTTGCAGGCCGTTGTCAAGGCGTGGGGTTCAAATATGGTAAAGCTATGAAAAATCTTGCAGTGTGATAGCTAATACTTCTCCTAATACTTATTTGAACTGTGACAGACATGCTCATGGAACTAGCAAGAAGGGAAAAGATTGCAGGGATAAAACCTGATGAAGATCTTGATATATTTATGAAGGTATGTAATGTTTTTCGTTTTATTTCCTTTTGTTACCGTGTTGAATGTCAGATATATATTAAATGATTTGAATTTGACTGGTTGTAAATTACTGTAATTTTCTCTCCAGTCCTTGGCTCTAGGGGGTCAAGAGACAAGCCTTGTGGTGGAGTACATTATGAAGGTACATCCAAGTTGCTTTTCACATTTTGATATGTATTGAACTGCTAATAGAAGTTACAACCTTGGCCCTGTTAGATTTCACCTATTTTTGTTTTATTTGTCAGAATGTAAGATATGATTACTGAACTTCCATTATCCTTAAATAAATTGCTTTACTCTCCATGATCTTGATCTTGGCGTAAAAAGATACAATCAATATTTTGGTCAGTCCAGAATTTTCAATTATGAAGTTAAAGTTGTGGAAAGCAGGTGACTGTTTAGTGTTTGACGGTATATTTTCACAAATTGTTTGTATTGTATAACCTTATTTTCTAAAAATTATACTGTTGTGCGTTCTTTGGTTGTAATGCTTTGAAGTCATTGCTCCATACCTGAAGTATTGAAATCTGCGAAGATTTTAGGGTTGGACGTGTGTGCTGACACATTGGTAGGAGATGAAATGCTAAAAGGGATTTCTGGAGGTCAAAAAAAGCGTCTTACAACTGGTTTGCTACCATAAACCTCTTCTACACTGTTGAATGATATTAATATGGGTATTGATAATAACAACACGTGACTTCAGGTGAATTGCTCATTGGTCCGGCAAGAGTTTTATTCATGGACGAGATATCAACTGGGCTTGATAGTTCAACAGCCTATCAAATTATCAAATATCTTAGGCATTCTACCTGTGCACTTGACTCAACCACTGTAGTTTCTCTGCTGCAGCCTGCTCCTGAAACCTATGAGCTATTTGATGATGTTATACTTCTTTGTGAAGGCCAAATTGTATATCAAGGACCCAGAGAAGCTGTTCTTAATTTCTTCGCAGCTATGGGATTCACCTGTCCAGAGAGAAAGAATGTTGCAGACTTCTTGCAAGAAGTAAGCAAGCAGTGAAGAGATCTAACTGCAAATTCCCACTACATTTTTCTGATATTTTTGCTTACCCAATAATGACTATAGGTTATATCAAAGAAGGATCAGGAGCAGTACTGGTCAGTTCCTGATCGTCCTTACCAATTTATCCCCGCAGCAAAGTTTGCCAAAGCTTTTCGTTTGTATCACATCGGGAAGAGTTTATCTGAAGAATTGGAAGTTCCTTTTGATAGACGTTATAACCATCCAGCTTCCTTGTCATCTTCTCAATATGGCGTAAAAAGGCGTGAACTTCTTAAGACCAGCTTTTCATTGCTAAGGCTATTAATGAAGCGAAACTCATTTATCTACATTTTTAAATTTGTTCAGGTAGTAACGCAGTTCTTCTCTATCATTTTTTTTGTTTTGTTTTTGTTTTGCCTTTATGTTACTATCTTCAGAGGTTGAAATAAATCCATTTGTTGCTACTGCTTTGTCTGTAAGCTAGGATAGAAACAACTAATGCGACCATTATAAAAGCAACAATTGAAGGATGAAATTTATCTGTAATGTTGTCCTCATTGTTTCTATTATGCAGTTACTATTGGTTGCAATAATTACAATGAGTGTCTTTTTCCGGACAACAATGGATCATGACACAATTGATGGCGGAGGAATTTATCTTGGGGCACTCTACTTTTCTACTGTTATCATCCTTTTTAATGGATTTACAGAGGTGTCAATGCTGGTGGCCAAAATTCCTGTACTTTACAAGCACAGGGACTTGCACTTTTATCCAAGCTGGGTTTATACTCTTCCTTCTTGGATCTTGAGTATTCCAGTTTCACTCATGGAATCTGGTTTCTGGGTTGCAGTCACGTATTATGTGATTGGATATGATCCTGCTATCACTAGGTAAGTGGTAAAAATTGTGTATTCCTTTTGAATTTGGTGAGATAAGGATAAGTATGTTGACATTGATGGACTTGATAATGGATTCTTCATATGCAGATTCTTGCGGCAATTTTTGTTATTCTTTTCTCTGCATCAAATGTCTATAGCGCTCTTTCGCCTCATGGGATCATTGGGCCGTAACATGATTGTTGCCAATACCTTTGGATCCTTTACTATGTTAGTTGTTATGGCTCTCGGAGGATATATTATTTCAAGAGGTTAATAGTGCATGTTTTCTATATCAACGTCTTAACGTATGAAGTGTGCAAGTATCACATCTGTTCCTTCATTTNCAGCTTTGGGTAAAAGCCAAGCTGTAGTCTCCAAGGAAGAACTGCAAGAAAGAGAGAAAAGAAGGAAAGGAGAAACTACTGTCATTGAGTTGAGACAGTATTTGCAATACTCAGGATCATTGAATGGTCTGAATCTGATTAAGCTGTTTGAAAAAATTAGTACAGTTTTCCTTAGCTATTCGTGAAGTGCTTGCTGCCATTGGCAAACTAATTTATAATTTAACCATCTCAACTNCATTCTTGGGACAAGGTAATAATCTCACTTCTACGACTGTTAATTATCCCAGATGCACATAGCGTTTTCAATGATGTTGAACTTGTTTCTTTTTCTCTCTTCATTGTATAGAGTGTTGGGAAGAATACAAGCATGTNGGATGGTACTTCCCTTCCAACAACTTTCTATGTCTTTCAGCAACATTAATTACTATGTTGATGTTCCCATGGTGAGATATGAATCAATGTCATTTTTCATTATTTGGGCATTTCTTGGTTGGTTATTATCTGATTCNCGGTGTTGGTGCTTTGCTTGGATATACAGTGGTTTTGAATACGCTATTCACATTCTTCCTGGCGTACCTTAAACGTATGCAATCAGTTATAAGTTAATTATATTATTTTACTTCTGGCACTATTTTAGCACCTAAAGATTCTACGTGAGATTACACATTGGTTGGAGAGAGGAACGGAGNAGGACAAATTGCAACTGTTGGTTAATGTTAGTGGATCTTTCAGACCAGGTGTGCTTACAGCGCTACTAGGAGTCAGTGGAGCTGGTAAAACTACTCTCATGGANCTCTTCCTAGTAGACGCGTTTTAAAACCTTGAGGGGAAGCTTAAAAGGGAAAGCCCAAAGAGGATAATATCTCACAAATAGTATTAGAGCCAGACACCGGGCAGTGTGCCAGCGAAGACGTTTNACCATACATATATCTGGTTATCCCAAAAGGCAGGATACATTTGCTAGAGTTGCTGGTTACTGTGAACAGACAGATATTCACTCCCCATGTTTGACTATTATGGAATCACTTCTCTTTTCGGCTTGGCTGCGATTACCTTCAGATGTTGACTTGGAGACACAAAGGGTATAGCCCGATTGATGATTTATTTTAAAGTATGGTGTGTAAATAATGTATATTGATACTTGATAGCTTATANTAAAACCTTGAGGGGAAGCCTAGAAGGGAAAGCCCAAAGAGGATAATATCTGCTAGCGTTTGGCTTAGACTGTTACATATGGTATTAGAGCCAGACACCGGGCGGTATGCCAGCGAGGACGTTGGACCCCCAAAGGGGGTGGATTGTGAGATCCCATATCGGTTGGAGAGGAGAATGAAACATTCCTTATAAGGGTGTAGAAACCTCTTCCTAGTAGACGTATTTTAAAACCTTGAGGGGAAGTCCAAAAGGGAAAGCTCAAAGAGGATAATATCCGCTGGCGGTAGGCTTGGGGTGGAAGATGATTATTTTTAAATGTACATTTATGTTTCTAAATTATTATGACTGATTTGTTGCTTCACCTTTTCNTTGTCAATACCGGGCGTACAATAGTCTGCACAATCCATCAGCCTAGCATAGACATTTTTGAATCTTTTGACGAGGTAATCTCCATTTTTTTCTCATGAACTTGCTTGACTTTTGAGTTACCAAGTGCCATATATTGTGTTTTCTTTTATCAATTTTGATTATGATGATTATATGTGCATCCTTGTAAAAGCCCAAACCCACCGCTAGCCGATATTGTCCTATTTAGACTTTTCCTTTCAGGCTTCTTCTCAAGGTTTTTAAAATGCGTATGTTAGGGAGAGGTTTGTTCCCCTCTCCAACCGATGTGGGATCTCACAATCCACTTCTCTTTGGGGTCCAGCGTCCTCACTGGCACACCGCCTGGTGTCCACCCCCTCCGGGGCCTAGCGTCCTCGCTGGCGCACCACCCGATGTCCACCCCCCTTCGGCGTCCTCGCTGACACACTACCCGGTGTTTGTCTTTGATACCATTTGTAACTGTCGCCCACTGCTAGCAGATATTGTCCTCTTTGGGCTTTTATTTTCAAGCTTTCCTTCAAGGTTTTTAAAATGCGTCTACTAGGGGAGAAGTTTTCACACTCTTATAAAGAATGCTTTGTTCCCCTCTTCAACCAATGNCTGCTGCCATTGTCATGCGGACAGTGAGGAATATTGTCAATACCGGGCGTACAATAGTCTGCACAATCCATCAGCCCAGCATAGACATTTTTGAATCTTTTGACGAGGTAATCTCCATTTTTTTCTCCAGAACTTGCTTGACTTTTGAGTTACCAAGTGCCATATATTGTGTTTTCTTTTATCAATTTTGATTATATGTGCATACCCACCGCTAGTGGATATAGTTCTCTTTAGACTTTCCCTTCTCGGCTTCTCCTCAAGGTTTTTAAAACACGTTTGCTAGGGAGAAGTTTCCACACCCTTATAAAGAATGTTTCATTTCCCTCCCCAATCGATGTGGGATCTCACAATCCACCTCCATTCAAAGCCTTAGCGTCCTCGCTGGCACCCTGCTCAGTGTCCACCTCCCTTTTGGGTCTAGCATCCTCACTGGCACACTACCTGATGTCTACTCCCCTTCGGGGCTTAGCGTCATCGCTGACACACCACCAGGTGTATGGCTCTATTACCATTTGTAACAGTCCAAGCCCACAACTAACAAATATTATTTTCTTTGGGCTTTCCCTTTTGGGCTTCCCCTCAAAGTTTTTAAAAAGCGTCTACAAGGGAGAGGTTTCCACGCCCTTATAAAGAATGCTTTGTTCCCCTCTTCAACCGATATGGGATCTCACAATCCTCGTGTCTCTCTTTTATGCTATTATCATATCTTGTGTACTTTACAATTACCTACAACACTAACGTCTACAATATACACAATTACTTCTATTCATGTATCTTATATATTCCCAACTTGAGAAGAACGGCTTTCTTTCTTCTTCCCACTTATCTCTATATTACTTAATTATATGTAGAAGAGTAATGGAGACGTCATCGGATTGGAGTTTCTTATGCTTCTTTCATCTCAATAGTCTATTTTTATCTTTTTCTGTCACCGCTTGATGACTTCTTTTCTCTCCATTCATTAGTTTTGATGAAGTTCTTTCTAATGATGACATTCTATTCTGCAGCTTTTATTAATGAAGCGTGGAGGAGAACTCATCTATGCTGGTCCATTAGGGCCCAAGTCTCGTGAACTTATCAAGTACTTTGAGGTAAAATTATTTATAGCCGATTGCTAGATATTTTTATATGCACGAATCCTCAGATGTCCCATCCTTATGTTATGTAGGCAGTTGAAGGAGTGCCAAAGATCAAATCTGGCTATAATCCTGCTACATGGATGCTTGAGGTCACTTCTGCAGTTGAAGAAAATCGTCTTGGAGTCGATTTTGCTGAAGTTTACCGGAGATCATCTCTATTCCAGTATGCATCTGTTCATTCTTTTATTTTCATGCAGATGCCATCTGTTTTCTGACTAGTTTCACTTCTTTTTGTTTCAGACGAAATCTAGACTTGGTTGAAACCTTGAGCAGGCCCATCAGTAATTCAAAAGAACTAAACTTCCTAACAAAGTATTCTCAGTCATCTTTCAATCAGTTCTTAGCTTGCCTATGGAAACAGAATTTGTCTTACTGGCGGAATCCACAGTACACTGCAGTGAAATTCTTTTACACTGTTATTATCTCATTGATGCTTGGAACCATATGTTGGAGATTTGGTGCCAAAAGGTTTCTACCATAACTTTGATCTGTTTATCATTTCTATGAAACATTCGACCTTTTTCTCGCTTTTATTTCCATGCCATCACCATTATTTTTGCACACTATTGTTGAGGATGGTTATGAGGGACATTGGCTAATTTAGAGAATGATCGTGGGTTTATAAGTAAAGAATACATCTCCATTGGTGTGAGGCCTTTTGGGAAGTCCAATGCAAAGCCATGAGAGCTTATGGACAATATCATATCATTGTGGAGATCCGTGATTCCTGACATGGTATCAGAGTCATACCCTTAACTTAGTCATGTCAATAAAATCCTCAAATGTCGAACAAAGAAGTTGTGAGCCTCGAAGGTGAAGTCAAAAGTGACTCTAGTGTCGAACAAAGGTGCTTTGTTCAAGGACTCCAGAGAAGGAGTCAAGCCTCGATCAAGGGGAGGCTGTTCGAGGGCTCCATAGGCCTCAGGAGAGGCTGTATATTGTACTTTGTTTGAGGGGAGGATTGTTGGGAGGGAGTCTCATATTGGCTAATTTAGAAAATGATCATGGGTTTATAAGAAATACATCTTCATTGGTATGAGACCTTTTGGGGAAGCCCAAAGCAAAGCCACGAAAACTTATGCTCAAAGTGGACAATATCATACCACTATGAAAGATCCGTGATTCTTAACATCTACCTGGTTAATTATCATCTTATTGTTTTCTTCTCTCACAGGGAAACCCAACAAGACTTATTTAATGCTATGGGATCCCTCTATGCTGCTGTTCTTTTCATTGGAATCACCAATGCCACTGCCGTTCAACCAGTTGTTTCAATTGAGCGGTTTGTCTCGTATAGAGAAAGAGCTGCTGGATTGTATTCTGCATTACCATTTGCATTTGCTCAGGTACCGTCTTATTTGTACCCTGTAATTGGCTTCCTGAAAGTTGGCTAATGCATTGTTTTTATATATAGGTGGCTATCGAGTTCCCTTATGTGTTTGCACAGACAATTATTTATTGCGCCATTTTCTACTCCATGGCTGCATTTGACTGGACAGCTTTGAAGTTCATTTGGTATATTTTCTTTATGTATTTTACCTTGCTATACTTCACTTTCTACGGAATGATGACAACAGCTATCACACCAAATCATAATGTGGGTTCCATCATTGCTGCTCCCTTCTATATGCTTTGGAACCTCTTTAGTGGCTTCATGATTCCTCACAAGGTATTGCTATACTGTCTCTCTTGCATGTTTTTAAGTTGTTCAGCAACACAATTTTGCTTCATAATTCTGTGTTCTAGGAGGGTTAGTACTCTACGTTTCCCCTCCGTTGGAAAGAAACACAAAACATTGTCTCGTTTCTAACTTTCATAAATATAGATTATAATTGAAGTCATGCTAACTGTGAGATCCCACATTGGTTGGAGAGGGAAACGTTGCATTCCTTATAAGAGTGTGGAAACCTCTTCCTATTAGATGTGTTTTAAAATTGTGAGGCTGACGACGATACGTAACAGGCCAAAGCATATAGTGTCTGCTAGCGGTGAGTTTTGGTTGTTACAAATGGTATTATAGCTAGACACCGAGCGGTATGTCAGCAAGGATGCTAGACTCCCAAGGGGGGTGGATTGTGAGATTCCATATTGGTTGGAGAGAAGAACGAAACATTCTTATAAGAGTGTGGAAACCTCTCCCTATTAGACGCGTTTTAAAACTGTGGGGCTAACGTGGACAATATCCACTAAAGTTTTTGAGTTAATCAGTTATTTAGCAGTTCTCTTTGTCTCTCCCCACATACGCGTGAACGAGCGGAGGGTTCGTCCTACCATAACCGCTGTCAAATGACAATAGAAGCATGTTGTTGCTTTTGCTCATATTCATTTTTAGGTGACCTAAATTGTTGCTCTCCTGCTTATTTCAGCGAATCCCAATATGGTGGAGATGGTATTATTGGGCTAATCCTGTGGCTTGGAGTTTATATGGACTCCAAGTATCACAATATGGCGATGACAATAAGCTTGTAAAGCTATCAGATGGAATTAACTCGGTAGCGATCCACGACGTTCTCAAGCATGTTTTCGGGTTTAGACATGATTTCTTAGGCGTAGCTGCCATCATGGTCTTTGGTTTCTGCCTGTTTTTTGCCACCATCTTTGCTTTCGCCATAAAATCCTTCAACTTCCAAAGGAGATGAGAGGTTTGGTTCTTATAGATTCTGTATAGTATGTACCTAAGATCACTCATTGTACACTTCTAGCTCGAAGTTTTCTATATAGAAAGAAATAATAGTTTCTTCAGTTCCTCTTCTTTCTGGGTCACAGGTTTGGCTATTGAAAGTTGGTCGGTTCAACCTAGTCCTAAACAATGTCTAGATCTTTGGACTTGGTCGATCAGACTTGGACCTTCACTTTTTAAGATTGGGTTAGACAAAATCAATCCAATAATTAGAATGAATGAGACGTAAATTTATTCTATTTTTAATATTCTCTTATTTTAATTATATATATATATATATATACTCGTTCACTTTTCTGTTGTCTTTTCTAATTAGGAAAAAAAAAGCATTTAAAATTATTCAAAATAAAAGAAAAAATAAAAAAATCCAAAATTTGATCCTCTCCACATGTATCTTTGTCTCATTGCGTGGATGTGACACTAACACTTAATTTTATAAGGAAAATAAAAACATTATTCGTATAACTAATTGAATTAAGTTCAAATCAATACTTTAATACAAACATTCATGGTCAAGTGAAAAATCATGTGTAACATAGGCTTCTGATACTTAACGATAACCAATGACAATGACAAGAGAAAAACGAAGAAAAAGACGAAGGTAGAAAAGCGAGAATAAGGAGTTGCGCCATGAGTCTATGAAAATAAAAAAGTTATACCGTTTCACTCTTAAAAATTGCAGAATTGTCGGAGACACGTTTACNTTGGACCTTCACTTTTTAAGATTGGGTTAGACAAAATCAATCCAATAATTAGAATGAATGAGACGTAAATTTATTCTATTTTTAATATTCTCTTATTTTAATTATATATATATATATATATACTCGTTCACTTTTCTGTTGTCTTTTCTAATTAGGAAAAAAAAAGCATTTAAAATTATTCAAAATAAAAGAAAAAATAAAAAAATCCAAAATTTGATCCTCTCCACATGTATCTTTGTCTCATTGCGTGGATGTGACACTAACACTTAATTTTATAAGGAAAATAAAAACATTATTCGTATAACTAATTGAATTAAGTTCAAATCAATACTTTAATACAAACATTCATGGTCAAGTGAAAAATCATGTGTAACATAGGCTTCTGATACTTAACGATAACCAATGACAATGACAAGAGAAAAACGAAGAAAAAGACGAAGGTAGAAAAGCGAGAATAAGGAGTTGCGCCATGAGTCTATGAAAATAAAAAAGTTATACCGTTTCACTCTTAAAAATTGCAGAATTGTCGGAGACACGTTTACAACATAACCCAACTCTCTATTTTCAGGTTAAATTATTAGACAAATTATTTTTAAAAAAATCCTATACATTCACAGTAAAGTTTAAATTAATAACTAAAATCTCATAAAATTCAAATATCAATTATTCATCGGTAGCAATGCATCACTAACATTGGTTCGAGACGTTAAACGTCATTAAACATTTTGAAAATAGGGTTACAATCCAACCAATCCAATCAAATTGGATTAGATAGTCTCAATTGATCATACTATCGAGAGAATTTGAGTAGAGTTTAACGAGTATAATTTAAAAACAATAAACAATAAGAGAGAGAAAGAGAGCACAAATATATTCTTGTATGGTAAGACAATCATATGTGACCAAAATGCAACTCTTTTCATCATGTGTGGTCTTAAACTAAGTGGATAATAATTTTAAGTCCTTTTCCAATATCTTTAATAAATTAATAATTAATTTTTTTTTTTAATTCTGATCTAACTTTCACATTAAATAAGATATTAATCTAATTCTATGCTATTAAATTAAACCAGGGTAAATGGTTCGAGTTTTCACTATTAATATTTACTTTTGGTCTCTAGGGTTGACTTTTTCATTAATTAATTTAAATATTATGATATAGATTTTGTTTATTGTTACGTATTGTCATTAATTAAAACCATGTGGAATCTCACAGTTCACTCCCTTCGGGGTCTAGTGTCCTCGCTGACACACTATCTGCTGTCTGGCTCTAATACCATTTGTAACAAATATTGTCCGGTTTGGCTCGTTACATATCGTCGTCAACCTCATAGGTTTAAAACGCGTGTGATACACATATTTTTATACTTTTATAAGGAATGATGTGTTCTCCTTATCGGCCTCAAAGTTTTAATGTAATATTTTAAAACTTCGAGACTAAATAGAAATTACATTCTAACGTCGGAAAATGATAATTAAATATATATATATATATATTTTTTCAAAGAAAGTAATAATATGAAATAAATTAAGGCAAAATAAGGTCTTATCTTGTCCCAATGTGGTTAGTTATAGACAACAACAATAATGAATCCGACCTGTCACATTAACACATTTAATCAAGCTTATGTGGGTCCATTTAGTTAAATAATTATTTTTTTATTTTAAATTTGTAAAAGGGAATAATTAGTAATAATATTTATTAAAAAAAAAAAATACATTGATTCTATTACGAATTACGACCCTCCACAATGGTATGATATTGTCCACTTTTAACATAACCTCTCGTTATCATCGTACTTAAAATTACTCTAAACACACGTATTTAAGCTTAGTTTTACACCTTTAACGTGAATTTTCTGCATGTCGATTACCATTGACCTAGATCCACTTTTAACCTTATAAACGTAATTTTTACTCCGTCAAAATTAATTTTAAATAATTAAAAACTAATTAAAAAACACGTACGAAATCGTTAATACGTGTTAGAATCAAATCGCTTTGCTTATAAGTTGGGCATTGATGGGTGCCTTTCTCCTCTTACTTGAGTGTGTGATAAAAATAAAAATCATAACTTATAATTACCCTAAGGAAACTTCTTCATGAATCTCATACTATATAATATAATACAAAATATATAATCATAAAGTATTTCCAAAGAAGTTGAATATTAGAGATAAAATAATTGGCATTTGCAAACATTATAATAAGACAAATTGATGCCTCATTCTTCCATTTGGGATCATTTTATTTCATCAAAATATTATATATTATAGTTTTAATTATACTTTCTAACTATAGTTGTAATTATATATTATAGTTTTAATTATACTTCCATTTGTCACACTTAATTATCACATTTATTATTATTTTATTCACTAAGTAATTTCTGAAATAGATATTAAAGTTGAGTTATAAATTTTAATTAAATTTAACATTTTAATTTTATTAAAAATTTAAATTTAAATAATTCGAACAAATCCAACCCAAAAAAATTAATGATTGGGTTAAAAAATTTATAACTCGAATAATTAGAATGAATTTATAAAAATGTCATAATCCGACTCAATTCGACCCATAACGACCATATATAAAACGTAATTAAAATCGATAAGAAATTAAATTTTAGAAGAATATAAAATGCTATTTTTTTTAAAAAAAAGAAAATTGGTTCAACGAATCACTTATCTCTGAATGGAAAGAATTTAAAAATTATAAAATAATTAATTTAAAGTAAACATTTCATTAATGTTTCTTGAAATTTTATTTTTTATATATATATAAAAATATTAAAATTATTTAAAATTAATAAAGTTATCTTCAATTTGGATGCCCTCGACCGGCCGAGTGAGATTTTTTTCACAGACGGAATTTCGGTCCAAAGTCAAACCGGCCGTTAATTTTCCGTTTACGAAGAATCAAAGTTTCGATCCAACGGTTGGTGTAATTGGATTTAGCCCAAATTAGTACGTAAAAACGGGTTGGTGATCAGATTTATCAGACGAAACATTTGATGGGACAATCTGGACCGTCAAATCTTGATGGGCCCCACTGCCTTAACGACAAAACAATGTCGCCGTTTAACCCTCCGAGTTTTCACCCCCTTCTGTTGATATCCTAATCTCCAATCTCGGCGCGTTCGTTGCACTGCGTTAAACGTAGCCAGAAATTTTTATTTTATATATATATATATATATATATATTTTTTTCTAATTACTATTTAAAATTATTTTAAATTATTGGGCTATTTCTGATTACTATTTAAACTATTTTTTATTCACATAAAATTATTGGGCTAATTTTTTAAAAAAATTATTTTACATAAATTTATATAAAAAATGTTCAAACATAAAAAAAATAAAGTTTTTAAAAACATTTGTTAAAAATATTATTTTAAACCTTTTAATTTCTCTATTTTTAATAAATCTCAAAATTAGTTATAGCAATTACCTTATAACCTATTTTTTTCAAAAAAAAAAAAAATATATTAATCACTATTTATTTATTTTCTAAATTACAGGGGTACACGAGTATAATAAGATTGAGTTCAAAAAACGTTTTAGACCAATAAAAAATTGGGTTAGTGACCCGAGCAATTGGAGTAAAGTTCACACCTAATTCAACTCAACCCTCTATTCTCAAGTTGGGTTCCCGATTGTTTTTATTATTATTATTTACAAAGTTCTATTTATCTACCATATATATTACATTAATAACTAAAATTTCATACAATTCAATATCAAATATTTACGAGCACCACTAACATCTCTTACAAACGTTATATATTCTTAATTTTTTTTTAAAAGTAAGTAGGGTTAGAATGAATTATAACCCTATTTTTGAGTTGGTCTAGTTGACCTGAAAAAAGGTCAACCCACGAACCAAACCAATAAAAAATTCAACTCAACCCAATTTTATAGTTTGGGTTGACTAATTCACTCTTAATACATTGNGGGTTAGAATGAATTATAACCCTATTTTTGAGTTGGTCTAGTTGACCTGAAAAAAGGTCAACCCACGAACCAAACCAATAAAAAATTCAACTCAACCCAATTTTATAGTTTGGGTTGACTAATTCACTCAAAGAAAAGATTAATTTTAATATATTTTTTTAAAATATAGAAATTAAAATTAAGATTTATTATAATAAATAAAATAAAAGACATTTTAAAGAGAAAAAATTAAAGATGAATAATTGCAATAGTATTGGAGAGTGAAGTACAGGAGCGGAAGAAGCGCGTGGGGGATGGAAAAAGAAGCGTTGCATTTCTTTTTCTTCATCATCTTCTTCCTTTGATTTCACAGCGACAGTTTATAAAAAGATTAAAAAGAAAAGAAAGAGGAACGTTTCCAAATGCTCTCCGCCATTACTGCTCCTCTCTGTTTTCTCTTCTCCCTTTTTCTTTTTTTAACTTTCGTGGGCCATTCATCGTCCTCCTGAACCCTCTCTCTCTCTCTCTCTCTCTACAAAACCACCCTCTTCCCCTTTCTCTCACTATCCCCCATTTCTTCTCTCTCTCTCTCTCTCTCTCTCTCTCTCTCTCTCTCTCTCTCTCATGGCTTTTCGCCGGCAAACCATTTCTGGTTTTGCCAAATACCACCATTACATACCACTGTTCCAAACCGCCCTGTAGAAGACAACCAACATCTCTGTTCTCTAATTCCTCCTCTGTTTTGTCTCTGTAAAAACACAATGGCGGCGGCGATTTCTCTCTGCTCTGTTTTTCTTCTTCTTCTTCTTCTTCTTCTTCTGACTCAGTGGGTCAACTCGGAGCCGACTCAGGACAAACAAGCGCTTCTCGATTTCCTCTCTAAAACCCCTCATGCCAATCGGGTTCAATGGAATCCTTCCAATTCCGTCTGTACTTGGATCGGCGTCGAGTGCGATTCCAACCAGTCGTTTGTTTACTCTCTTCGTTTGCCCGGCGTTGGCCTCGTTGGTCCGATTCCGGCTAATACCATCGGGAAATTGACTCAGCTCCGAGTTCTTAGCCTCCGTTCCAACCGTCTCTCCGGTGGGATCCCATCGGATTTTTCCAATTTGATAATGCTGCGGAATCTGTATCTTCAGGATAATGCTTTCTCCGGCGAGTTTCCGCCGAGTTTGACTCAGCTAACTCGGCTGACTCGGCTCGATTTGTCGTCGAATAATATGTCCGGTCCGATTCCGCCGTCTGTTGACAATCTGACACATCTGAGTGGGCTTTTCTTGCAGAACAATGGGTTCTCCGGTTCACTCCCGAATATCTCCGCCGTGAATTTAACAAACTTCAATGTCTCTAACAACAAACTCAACGGCTCGATTCCGAAATCGTTAGCTAAATTCCCGGAATCCTCTTTCGCCGGAAACTTAGATCTCTGCGGTGGACCATTCCCATCCTGCAGCGGACCCTCTCCAACTCCGTCGCAAAACCCCCCACCGACCGACGGAATCAGAAAATCCAAGAAGCTCTCCACGGCGGCGATAATCGGAATAATCATCGGCGCTGTTTTCGTTGCCTTTCTCCTCCTCCTCTTCCTCATCCTCTGTCTTCGACGGCGGTCCAATAGGCAGCCGGCGAAGTCACAGAAACCACCATCGACAGTGGGAACAACGGCGAGAACAATCCCAATAGCGGAGGCGGGAACATCATCATCAAAAGACGACATTACCGGAGGGTCAATTGAGGCGACGGAGAGGAACAAGCTAGTGTTCTTCGAAGGAGGGATTTACAATTTCGATTTGGAGGATTTGTTGAGAGCATCGGCGGAGGTATTGGGGAAAGGAAGCGTGGGAACGTCGTACAAGGCGGTGCTGGAGGAAGGGACGACGGTGGTGGTGAAGCGGCTGAAGGATGTGGTGGTGACGAAGAAGGAATTCGAGACACAAATGGAGATTTTAGGGAAAATCAAACACGAAAATGTGGTTCCGCTCAGAGCTTTCTACTTCTCCAAAGACGAAAAACTGCTCGTTTATGATTACATCTCCACCGGCAGCTTCTCCGCCAGTCTCCACGGTCAGTTCCCTTCCTCCTCCGTCGTCATTTTTTTTAATTTTTTTAATTTTTTTAATTTTATTTTATTCCATCGCTTGCATTGTTCTTAGTGAGGTTGACTACATATTGGGAAGTGTGTTTAATTATTTTTTAAAAAATTAATTTTATGGTCAATTAAAAGTTAATTATTTTTTTAAATAAAAAATTTAGTATATTATGTTTTATAAAAATTTAATGTTAAAAATTAATAATTTTGTTTTAATGTATATGGGTAGATTGGAAATGCTATGTTTTATAAAAATTTAATAATTAATATATGTATATAAAAGTTGAACTATGCTCATATTGGTATATTAAAATATATATAAATGAGCGAGTTATTATCCTATANATGGGTAGATTGGAAATGCTATGTTTTATAAAAATTTAATAATGCTCATATTCGTATATTAAAATATATATAAATAAGCGAGTTATTATCCTATGTTTTATAAAAAAATTAATATTGAAAATTAATAATTTTGAATAAAAGATATTTCGTTAAATAAATAATATATATATATATATATGAATAAGTGGACTTTATATGGAAAATAAAAAAAATATTTTGAAATTTTTTTAGTTTATTTAAAAAAGAAATGATAATTAGAGAGAATTGGGAAGATGGGTGACAGCGCATGGGGGTGGCTTTTTGTTCAAGAGATCACATTATGAGCATGTAGTGATTGAAAAAAATATAATTAAATTTATTTATTTAATTTTTAATATTTATTATTATTANAAAAAAGAAATGATAATTAGAGAGAATTGGGAAGATGGGTGACAGCGCATGGGGGTGGCTTTTTGTTCAAGAGATCACATTATGAGCATGTAGTGATTGAAAAAAATATAATTAAATTAATTTATTTAATTTTTAATATTTATTATTTTTTTTTTTTTAATTTGGTATAAATTTAATGCCGACCAGCTCAAAAGTGTACTTGCTTTAATTCCTCACTGTCTAGAGACATTCTTAGTTTTTGCTCAGACATTATTCATCATTATTTCATGTTTTTATTAATTTCTGTTTGTTTTCTCAAATCTACCCTCTTTCACTGTCTTAATTACTGTTTTACCCCTAATTTTTCTAAAAAAATTTGTATTATTAGGTCCTAATGTTTGGATGGTTCGGATCATCAACCCAATTAATCTAAAATTTTGATNACCCTCTTTCACTGTCTTAATTACTGTTTTACCCCTAATTTTTTCTAAAAAAATTTGTAATATTAGGTCGGAATGTTCGGATTGTTCGGATCATGGACCCAATTAATCTAAAATTTTGATTTGGTTCAAATGATCTTTCTAGGAATTATGCCCCGGTAATATAGCAATGACCTGAAATGGTGTAGTAGTGTTCGGATTCCAAGTTACTACTATATAGGAGTGTTAATATGACCTAAGAGTCTGGCTAACTTGGATTACCCAACCCAAACCATAAAAGTTAGGTTGTGTTAGATTTTTGTCGGTTAGGGTGAGGTTAACTCTATTGATTGAATGTTAGTGATGTGTTGTGACTTGTGAATATTTGATATTTGAGTTTTATGAGATTTTAATTACTAGTGTAACATGTATGGTAGACAAGTATAATTTTTTAAAAATAATTATATAAAAATAACCCGACCCAACCCCAAAATAGAGAAGTTGGGTTGGGTTGGGTTGTGAAGTCTGTTCGGGAGGTGGATTCTTCAGGTCACCAACCCAACCAATATTAAATTTTAGGTTGATTTTCCCAATCCGTATACACTTTTAGAAATTATGACCTAGTAGTGTAGCATCGACCCGAGACTTTGTGGTAATGTTCGGATTCCAATTTTCATTCCAAGCCACTACGGTCAAACCCGACCTCGTAAGACACCGAAAAAGTTCGAGAGAGAGAAAAAAAAAGATGGCTTGTGAATAAAGAAAGATGGGTCACTCAATGGAGTGTTGAATTTTTGTAGCTCAAAGTTGGTGGCATGTTTTTTTTGGTTGCTTTAAGCTTATAATTGAAGCCTTAGCTTTAGGCTTTTATCACATTGCCTCACTTTACTTCTTCGAGTTTGGAAACAATATTTACCAAAATACCCTTTTACAGAAAAGTCCCTACTTGGCTTTTCTTTCAAAATATTACGGAAATAAAATAATTTGAATAGGATCGACTCAACGAGCGCGAGCTTAGAAGGCTCGAATATAAGGTTTTAGATCGAGTAGTGGTAGGTTTTTTAATTTCTTAACTTTGTAAGCCCTTAAATGTAAATATGAGAAATTGTAAAGAAATATATAATTTTTAAAAAAATTAAAAATTAAATAGTTAATTCGATGTCACAGGAAGCAGAGGCTCCGGCAGGACGCCGCTGGATTGGGATTCAAGAATGAGAATAGCAGTAAGCGTCGGCCGGGGACTAACCCATCTCCACGTCGTCGGCAAGGTGGTTCACGGCAACATTAAATCCTCCAACATTCTTCTCCGGCCGGACCACGACGCCTGCATTTCCGATTTCGGCCTGAACTCCCTCTTCGGCACCGCCACGCCGCCGAATCGCGTCGCCGGCTACAGAGCACCCGAGGTCGTCGAGACCCGAAAAGTCACATTCAAATCGGACGTTTACAGCTACGGCGTTCTCCTCCTCGAGCTTCTGACCGGAAAAGCCCCCAATCAGCAATCCCTTGGCGAAGACGGAATCGACCTTCCACGGTGGGTCCAATCCGTCGTCCGGGAGGAATGGACGGCGGAGGTTTTCGACGCAGAGCTAATGCGGTTCCACAATATCGAAGAAGAAATGGTTCAATTGCTTCAAATTGCAATGTCCTGTGTTTCGACTGTCCCCGATCAACGGCCGACGATGCCGGAAGTTGTACGGATGATCGAAGATATGAACAGTCATAGAAGCGAGACCGATGATGGGTTGCGTCAGTCTTCCGATGACCCATCGAAAGGATCGGACGTGAACACGCCGCCGGCGGAGTCTAGAACTCCGCCGCGAGTGACGCCGTAGAAAGGGCAAAAACCAAAACGAATCTTATTCCGTTAAATCCATATTTTCTCGGGAAACAAACAGGGTAAGAACATGGTGGGGCCTCCTTCAAAATGTGCATAAAAAGGAGCTAAATGGTGGGTTTGATTGAAGGAGAAATTATCCAATTCTTCCATTTCTATTTCTTCATGTTATTTTATTTTTAGTTTGTAATCATTTTAATTGAATTTCTCGTTCTTATTAATCAAAGTTCGATTTGTTAGACGAACACGACTCTCCATATCGATATGATATTGTCCACTTTGAGCAAAAGCTAGAGCTTTTGCGCTTCCCCAAATTAGCCCATGATCATTCCCTAAATTAGCCGATGTGAGACTTTCATCATCCAACGCCTCCTCTCGAACAAAGTACGTCTCCCCTTAATCGAGGCTCGACTCTTTTGGAGTCTTAGTCATTTTTTACTATGCCTTCGAGGAGACTTGACTCTTTTTCTTTTAGAGTCATTTGTTCGACATTTGAGGATTTACCAATCTATTGGCACGACTAAGTTTAGGGCACGACTCGAATACCATGTTAGGTTGAATGGCACTGTGACCTATATGGGTCACGACCTCATGTACTTATAGATGTGTATAATAAAGATTACATTGTAAATCATAGATTTGATAACAAACGAGTAAATCACTAGATTATCTTACTATGTACAGATATGATTTATTCTACGTTTAACACGACTCACTTACAAGTGACCCTTTAACCGTTAGAGCTATTACGTGTTGAATCCACATTCAATACATGACGGTCTTAACATTCCCCTCACATGAATCTTAATTTTTTAAAATCAAAATTTCACGAGAATTACGATGGGTACCCTAGGCTAAAGATTCTAGCTATACAAACGAACACAAAAGTTTACGTACCCAAAATACCCTTTTTCCAGTTTTAGAGATATTTTTTAAAGTTCGGGTTTACTTTTTATCGTATTGTAAGTGAGAAGCAATGCTTTAATTTCTTACATACAAGCTGGCAATGAGACCAAATAACAAATCAGGACATTATTTGTACCCAAAAATTTGACTTTGAAAAGATAAAATGTTTACTTTTTTCTATCAACAGGCACATGGGCATGTAACCTAGCTTCTTCAATCAATTCATCCAAATTATTTCAATATATATATATATTATATTATATTTATCTTATAGATATTAGGTCAAATCAATGAAAAATATGAAATTGTACTGATAAAGATAATACCCTTAAACTTTAGAGTGCAGTTCAGTCATGCGAAATTGTACTGATAAACATAATACCCTTAAACTTTAGAGTGCAGTTCAGTCATGCTCGACTTTGAACTTTATTGGAGTTATTGGCACGACTAAGTTTAGGACATGACTCTGATATCATGATAGACGAACACGACTCTCCACAATGGTATGATATTGTCCACTTTAAACACAAGCTCTCATGGTTTTGATCTGTGCTTCTCCAAAACGCCACATACCAATGGAGAGAGTATTATTTGTTTATAAACCATGATCATTTTCTAAATCAGTCAATGTGGGACTTTTATCATTCAACATTATCTATACAAATAAGGTGCAGTTTCTTTTCCAGTGATTTATTCATAGAATCTAAAAAGTTAAAACGTGTTTTACTATAAAAGTTAAAGTTAAAAGAGTATATATTCCAAAGTTATTTTTAACTTTTTTTAATAAGAAAAAAGAAAGATAATTTTCTATTATTGGAGAAACTTGGAGTTGAGTGAAAGGAAAAAGGGCAATGAAAGGCTGCCACGTGGTGAGAAAATGATTTTGATGATTAGGGGTAGTGGACCGGACGACAGGCTGGGGCTGGTGGGCTGACTATTTGTGAACCCAATGGTTGTGTGTCAGCCTTTGGTTCCGGCCACCGTGGACCACCCCGCTGCCTCCCCCGGTGTCCCTTCACCTCCTAACTATGTCTAATCAAATGAAATTCTATCCATTTTAATCTTAAACTTTTAATTAATTAATTAATTACAACTCAAATTTAAATAAATATATAACATTTCTTTAAAATTATTAGTTTTTTAATAAAATTTAAATTCAATTTGATTTATTATTGAATTAATTTGATGGACGTCTTAAATAAATTACTTTATAATTGTCACTTTCAACATAGTACATCAGTTTCTTTTTAAACATTATTCCTACGTGTTTTATCATGGCCTTAGATTCCAGAAGTAACTAAATTAAATAAAATTCCTTTAAAATTATTTTTATTTTTTAAATATAATTGGGATATTTTAAAATAATAATGAAAAAAAGGTCGTAAGGGGAGTATTTATATATATATATATAAAAAGAAAAAAGAAAATTATTGTAATAATAATGTATTTGAATATAGATTTTTTTTTTTTTTTTAGAAATAATAATAATAAAAAAAAAAAAAAGCTTATAGCCTATTTTCCATATGCGAAGGCGACCTGACGCGCGGTGCATGCTGGCCGTTGATTCTTGCTTTTGCACGCGCGCTTTTGGTTGGATCCCACAATTGACCTTTCCTTCACTATATTATCAAAATTCTTTTACGAAAAGATTTTATCTCAAGGAAATTACAATTATGCCCCTAATTGAACGGAGGAATCTCTGGTTAAACGAAAAATTGAGGAAGGAGTGGAGAGGGATTTTTTCCGTTAGCTAAACACGAATTTTCTGTTATAAAATTTTCCCACGACCCGTGTAAAAATAAATAAAAAATCTCACAAAAATGGGGATTGAAATAGGAAGCGGAGATGGGGAAGAGAACAGTTTTTCCGTCCCCGCCCCTCCCTGTAAACATCTTTAGTCTTAATTAAATGAAGTACGTTTCTGTAATTAATTAGCTTTTCCGTCGTTATCCCATTCCGAAAAAAAAAAGTACTTCTAAAATGATTAGGATGATTATGACGGTGAAAATGATAACAATTAAATTAATTATATATATATACCTAACTTAAGTTGTGGTCCAATTATATTTAAAATATGCCAATTCACAATTATTTTGATTTGGAAATTTTTTATTTTTTTTTTAATGCTTTTTATGATTTTTTTCATTTAAAATAAAAAAATAAATAATATTAAGTTATTTTGTAAAATTATTTATATAACTAAAATGATGGTCCATTTTTGAAGCAATCTATGTCCTACAAGAGTACTATAGTGTATAGTTTGATATTATTATGGACCTTATTGTAAAAGTTGCATCTAATTTTATTAAATAATTTCCTTCTAAAGTAGCTGCCCTTAGCCTGTCACAACTTTTGTACCCTAAATTGCACAAACATTGTGACAAGCATCTTGTACTAACACCTTTTATAGAAACCAACCCTTAAAGCATAGGGTCACTTTTAGACCTCGGTGTCCCACGTATTTTCTTTTATAATTTTTTAACTGTTCAAGCCTATAGGTAACAGATATCGTTCATTTTGGCCCGTTATGTATCACCGTCAGCCTTATGATTTTAAAATGCGTCTACTAGGGATATGTTTTCACACCCTTATAAGTAATACTTCGTTCCCTTTCCAACCAATGTGGGATCTTACAATCCACTCCGTTGGGAGCCAGCATTCTCGCTGGCACACCACTCGGTGTCTGGTGTCACAATCGCACTTTTGATGGCAGCGGACTTGCGATTGTGCAGAACTCACTTTCCAACGACAAGTGAACTAAGCCAATTCGTTCTTACTTTGCCTACGGCCAAACGACGTATGCTCGAGCCTCTGGCCTCGGTCTTAAGAGAAGGTTTTAGAAAATGAGGGCAGAAAGAGATTTTTGAAAGAGACGTTATATAAGCAAGCAAGAGAGAAATAACAACGGCTCACAGTATATAACCTTGGGCAGGGAGAAGTTGACAACTAGTCATATTCCCTATAGTACATTTTGAGGCATTTCATGTAGTCTTAGACATGATATTTATGAAACATCATACTTCCTAAAAATACAAAAGTAAAATACTAGAATATGAAAAGACAAAAAGGGTTTGGCTTGTCATGGGCAACGCCTTGGACGAGCATGACCGTGACATTTGGCTCTTATACTATTTGTAATAGTCCAAGCTTACTGCTAAGTAGATATTGTCTGCTTTGGCCCGTTACATATTGTTATCAGCCTCACGACTTTAAAACACATATGCTAGGGATAGGTTTCCACACCCTTATAAGAAATACTTCGTTCCCTCTCTAACTGATGTGGGATCTCACAATTCTGTTTTATAATTGTCGAACATAACTCAATTGATTGGTGTTATATTTCTTTTTGATATAGAGGTCAGTTATTTGATTCATTCATACTCGGTCGTTAATTTATTAAATTACAAATTTGATCCCTCAA
This sequence comes from Cucurbita pepo subsp. pepo, assembly GCF_002806865.2. Classification (NCBI taxonomy): domain Eukaryota; kingdom Viridiplantae; phylum Streptophyta; class Magnoliopsida; order Cucurbitales; family Cucurbitaceae; genus Cucurbita; species Cucurbita pepo. Next base: position 9,119,768 of record NC_036648.1, on the reverse strand, counting down.
CTTTGAAGTTGTGTCAAAGAAACTCGTGAACTTTAAAAAATTTATAATATATCTTTAAACATTTAATTATTATTAATATTATTTTTGTGTAAAATATGATGGACCTATTAAACAAAAATTATTTAAAAAATTTAAACATCAAATTTCTTTTTAAAAGCCTAAAAAAATGAAACAAAATTATTTTTTATTCAATTTTACTCAAATTATTGAAGTAGAAACTTATCTAATAATTTCATCATGAATTATTAAACCCTAATCATATTCAAAGATTTATTATTATAATATTTCTTAGCCAATGAAATGAAGCCACGTGGAAAAAAAGTAAGTTTCTTTCCTTGAAAGTAAATTTCAATAATTTGAGATGGGTACTTTATTTCTTCCAAATTTACCAAAGTTCCCGGCAATAATTAATGGATTTATTTATTTAGTTACATTATTTTTTGTTGAAAAAAACATTATTAAAACCTACGCTACAAGTTATGTTTGGTCGGCCATCAGAATCCCGGCCCAGGCCCAGGCCCATATGTGACTCATCTCTTTGATATGGCCCAGGCCCATATGTGTCTCATCTCTTTGATATGGCCCAGCCCATTTGTGGGCCTTTTCATCTTACTTGATTTCCTATTGTAACTTGACCAACAATTTTAGTCTATTTTCTTTTTAAAAATAAATTAATATAAAATCCACGTTGAAATAAATATATTATCAAAAAAAGATTTTAAAGTAATTAATGTAAAATATGTCTTGAAATTTTGTGTCAAATAGGTCGGTGTATCAAATTCGTGAACTAGGCTGGTGTTCATCTGTTGAGTCGAGCTTGGGGGTCCAAGGTAGTGCTTTGAAATCGACGCGAAATCGTTAGATGTCGTTACAAATGTTTGAAAGAAAGTATTGTATGTTTATCTTAAGAGATTCAAAATGAATATCGTCCCAAGGTGGTCGGGTCAGGAGAGAGTTTCTTCCGACACAATCACACTTTTTTCGACATAAATGCACTTCTCGTAATGCAAGTCCTTATCGAGAGAAACTTTATCCCGATGCTAGGTCTTGCATCGGTAGAATTGCACTTCTACTTATATAAAATTATTTATATATTTTTTTTCATACAATACAACATTTGATTTCTAAAGAAATATTACATGTCAATTACTGAGCTATGTTCATTTTGGTAATGATGTTCAACTAAACTGATTGAACATCAACACAATCCAACACTTCGTCAACGATCACTTTGGAAAGGGCGTGACAACAAAATGTAGGTTTTCTCGATCGAAAAAATTGAAAAATCATGTAGTGAAAGTCCCGAACGTTGATTAAACAAGTAGAAAAGATCATCGTTTATAAAAGCTTCATTAAAATATCAAGAGATTTTTCAACTCTAAAAGTAAATCCATATCCGTTTCTGTCCAAAATAGACAACATCCTACGAGATCGGGAAAGCTTGATGTCTTAACGAAGAAACAACGAATCTCGTATTAATCCCGAACAAAGCATTTAGAGAATATTTTCTTTTTTTGCATAACACAATTGGGTTCAAAGCTTAAGAATATGTTCCACTAATTAAGCATATATTATACATTAAGTATAAAGTATAAACTATTTTTTCCTATACTATATTACTTATTATACTCTTAATGTGATGATGTTTTATATCCATTCTCTCTACCTTTTCAATTTTCCAACCAAAGCTTAGCTTAAAAGAAAACCCTTTTCCCGAAAACGGGTCGGGATTGAAGCAATTGCAAGATAGACCTGTTGTACCATTGGCATCCCCGAATTAAGTTGGCTGACTTTCTCAAAGGTGAAAGCAGGTGCTGCACAATTGCTTTACAAGTTTTCGAGATTGTGATTGTTGGAATTTTATCAGAAAAGATCGAACCCTCGACTTTGATATGGATTTTGAAAACATTTGTCAACCCCCCCCACCCCCCCAAAAAAAAAACCCATATACGATTATCAAACTAGACTGCAGCTCAAACCCACTGTTAACATATATTGTCCGCTTTAACCTGTTATGTATCATCATCAACCTCATGGTTTTAAAAAGCGCATGTTAGTGATAGTGAGAGGTTTTTACATCCTTATAAAAAATGTTTCGTTCCCCTCTTCCACTGATGTGGAATATAACCGTAAAACACTGTTCTAAGTGAGTTTCGATCTCCGAATTAGGGTTTCCAAAAGAATTCAGAACTTTGAATAAAATCAACTCGGTCTCGAATTTGAGATAGTAAAGTAAAGTAGAGAAGAACAAAAGGGGGAAAATGTTGCATACAAGAAGAAAGAGATTTGAAAACAAATAAAGGGTTAAAGGTGTGCAATTTGGGTAAAATATAGGGGTCTGATGGATAATAAACAAAGTTAAAAAAGAGAAAAAAATATAAATAAATGAAAAATATGGGGTCTGAGTGCAAGAATATTCTTTACTGCATAATATAATGTATTTCATCCAGACAGAGAGGATATTCTGAAGGACAATTTTGAAAGAATAACTGGACACGTGTCATCACAAGGAAGAGCCTCTCTTCTTCATCTCTCTCCCACAAACCCTAAAAGAGAGAGAGAGAGAGAGAGAGAGAGAATGTGCAGAAAAGTTGAGAGTTGGAAGCTTATAGCTGAAGGGATGGCTGAGTACTCACTTGTGGCCAACTTTTCAATTTTCCCATACAAAATTTTACTTCTTTTTCTCCATCAAAATTCGGACATATCTCGTACGTTCTAATTTGGACGGGTGTATCACGAGCTTGGTTGGATTGGAAGATCTTTTGGACCCATTTGAAATCTCGAGTCGGTTGAGTTAGTGACCAGAATAACTCGAAAACTGTTCAAAACTCAATCAGATTTGATTGTCTATAATATATGTTACACCTGAAATTTCGAGTTGGTTGAGTTAGTGACTAGAATAACTCGAAAACTGTTCACAACCCAATCAGTTTGATTGTCTATAATATATGTTACATTAATAACATATATTATAGACATCTGAAATTTCGAGTCGGTTGAGTTAGTGACCAGAATAACTCGAAAACTGTTCCCAACCCAATTAGATTTGGTTGTCTATAATATATGTTACATCAATAACTAAAATCTCATCAATTTCAAATATCAAACGTTTACAAATCACAACGCATCACTAACTCGATTATAAACGTCAATTTAGGGCAAGGTTGAGTTGGATTGTAATCTTATTTTCGGGTTGATTGGGTTAACTCGACTAAAAAAACGTTACCCAACAAACCGACTTAAATTTTTCGATTTTTCAAAAATTCAACCGAACCCATCTAATTGAAATAAAAAATAAAGGGAATATAACATAAATGTGAATGAGAATCTTGTTACCTTCTTACTCCCACTTTCGTAATAAGAAAGTAGTAGCAAACGATTTTTTATTTTATTTTATTTTTAAACGCTTTTGAGTTGAGTTGTGTTTCGTTTAGAGTCGTAGAATTGGAATTAAGATATTCCTTTCTTAGGGGAATATATATATTTTTATTTTGGTTGAAATTTTCGGTAAAGATATCAGATATTCGAGAATAACTAAAGTATCAGGTAAGTTGGTTCGTGAAGTAAAAAATAGTGTTTGAAATTTTTTTAATAGTTTTTATATTGATATTTAATCTATAATTTATTATAATATGTTTGTGGATTAGAAATTAAATATAAAAAATTACCTACATGTTTATCCCAATTTCTTAATTGTTGTTCCAATCTTGGCTTTAGAAAAAACGAATTTATGTCGTGAATCATACGTTCATGTTATGATTTAAAATCATGGAGATTTCATGTATTTTTGTATGTTACATGCATTAGGATACTTTCTCGATATGATGAGTACGGACGAGCGCATTACGATATATATGTATACCATGATATTATGTGGGCTTCTTTCCCTTCGTGGTTCTGGTAGTGTGAGTGTGCACTAGCTGAAGAGCAGGCTTAGGGGTACGTATACGCTCGTTTGATGGGTCCATGTGCGTATTTTTCCTAGACGGAAAAACAGAGTTCAAGACCAAGATATGTTTTTATGAAAAGATAAGTCTCACCATGATTGCTTGTGTACGCATTTCCCAACCCCTAATAGTGAGGTTTCTTACTTAAAATACTCGTCATGTGCTATTCTTAATTTTCAAGCAAAGGTAAAGCACCCCTTATATGAATGACAACGTCGCAGTGGAGGTCATGGGACCAAAGATAGGATAGTTGTGTTTATGTCTAAATTAGAACCCTTAGGTTAAATCAGAGCCTTCTCGTTCCTTTGATGATTATTTTTATTTGAAATGGATTTTTTGAACATTTAAGTCCATGACATCATTTACGAAATGTTTTAAATGAATTTTTGCGCGCATATTAGACATGTTATACATACAGTGATAACCTTATTCTTACTAAGAAAAATAGAGTCGTTACAGAAAGTGACAGATCCTTAGCAAAATCAAATCTAGAACTATTATATCTATTCTTATCCGCTCTCGTACGTTCGAGTAAATTGAAAAGTGATTTTAAGACGTTGAAGATTCTACCCTAATCGCACAAACAATCCCAAATGGAGCCATAATCTAAAAGCAAACTCATATTGACTTAAGCTTCAAGTAATTGGATTGACTAAATGGCATACAAATATAGATATACCATACACAAAAGCTTTAGAAGAATGATGCAACTTTTGAAATCGAAAAGAAAGTAGGGTAACCAAAATGTATATTTTATAATAAGTTCATAACCCAACTCAAACCGTACGGATTCAGTTGAGTTGATCAGATTTTTTGGGTCATCGAGTTTTATGAACTACCCATAAAATAAAGTTAGCATGAATGGGTTGGATATTATCCTCTTTGGGCAGCTCTTTCGGGCTTATTCTCAAGGTTTTAAAATACGTTGGCTAAGGAAAGATTTTCACTTTCTTACAGAGAGTGTTTCATTTTTCTCTCCCCAACTGATGTGGAATTTGAGATTTAATAAACTTGATACAAAGCTCTTCCATTCACTAGAATTCTAAACTCGGGTTAAAAAAATTGTAGATAAGTTTGTAGATATGTATTAGAAAATGACAACTTGAAACTTCGGGTGAAAAAGAGAGAAAAAGAGCATGAGAGAGTGTAACGATGGAGGTCCATTGCTAGCGGATCTTGTCCTCTTTGGGCTTTTCCCAAGACTTTAAAACACGTTTGCTCGGGAAAGGTTTCCACACTCTTACAAAGGATGTTTCGTTCTCCTCTTCCACCAACTACGATATCAGAGAGAGAGAGAGAGAGAGAGAGAGANGAGAGAGAGAGAGAGAGAGAGAGAGAGAGAGAGAGAGAGAGAGAGAGAGAGAGTTGAAACTAAAGGAGAGAACAAAAAAAAAAAAAAAAGAAGAAGAATTTCCAAAATTTGCCTTGATTCCTTGATTCCTCTCTCTCTCTCTCTTTCTCTTTTGCCTTTATTTGCCTTTGTTCTTTGCAAGAACTTACCCTTCTTCTTCTTTATTCCCTCTTCATTGAACAAAAAACCAGACACCCTCTTTAGTTAAGGTTTGTTTGGACATGAAATCTTGAGCTGTTTTCCTTAAATAATCCGAAGTTGAGAGAAGCAAAGAGTATGGATTGCAAGGCTGAGAGGTACTTTATGTTGTTGAAGTCTTTTGTTTGTGTTGAAGAAGATCATTCACATTCCCAAACACAACTTCAAGATTTGCTGTCTTGTCTTCAAGGTGAAAGACTCAAAATTGATGCTTTCAAACGTGAACTTCCTCTTTGCATGCACCTTTTAAACAATGGTAATTACCCTTTTGTTTCCGCTATTTTCGTGTTAAGTTTTAGCATACGAGAGATGTTCATGTAGTGGGACGGGGACGTGGACGTGGACGTGGACGGGAAGCCTTCCCTCTTTCTGTCCCTGTTCCCGCTTCTTATTTTAATCCGTATCTCTATGAAATTCTTCATCTATTTTTGTGGGGATTGGAGCTGGGACGGGAAGCCTTTTCTGTTTCTGTCCCTGTCCCCTCGCTTCTTATTTCGATTCTTATCTCTGTGAAATTCTTCATCTATTTTTGTGGGAATTGGAGCATGGATTCTTTGATGAGGAATTGTCCGTAATCGAGTTCCCACGAATTCTCTAATGGATAATTTTCCGTTTATAATATAATATAATCTTATCTTCTCTCGAGCTTTGTTTAGATAACATGGAGAAATCTTTTCCTATTCTCTGCCTATTTTCCGTTTAAACAGGGATTCCTCATCCATTTCAAGATGGGTTCCGTGAGTTAAATGAACATCTCTAGTTTTGATTATCTCTACCGGTTATCCATTTAAATGGGGATTCCTCGTCCAGTTCAAGATGAGTCCCGTGAGTTAAATAAACATCTCTAGTTTTGATTCTCTTTGCCTATTTTTCGTTTAAATGGAGATTTTCTATCCAGTTCAAGATGAGTCCCGTGAGTTAAATGAACATCTCTAGTTTTGATTCTCTCTGCCTATTTCCCGTTTAAACGGGGATTCCCCATCCAATTCAAAATGGGTCCCGTGAATTAAATGAACATCTCTAATTTTAATTCTCTCTACCTATTTTTTGTTTAAACGGGGATTCCCCATCCAATTCAAAATGGGTCCAGTGAATTAAATGAACATCTCTAATTTCGATTCTTTCTACCTATTTTCCGTTTAAACGGGGATTCCCCATCGAGTTCAAGATGGGTCCCGTGAATTAAACGAACATCTCAACTGAATTAGGTTATTTTTTTGGGTTTGGTTTTATAGCTTTGGAGAGTTGTAGACAACAGCTACAAGCATGGAGAGTAAACAGCAAAATCCATCAACAAAATGGGGAAAAACCAGTTCTTGAAGAGTTCATTCCACTCAAACAATCAACCTCGCAACCCTCACAAACCCTATCAAACATTTCTGATAGGGCAAACTGGATGACGTCAGCCCAACTTTGGAGCCAAACAACAAATGATGAATCAAAACCAATTCTTTCCTCTTCCAAACAACAACAACAACAACAACAACCCATTGACCATCAACTTGGATTCATCCAAAAGCTTCATACAAACTCCAATAATCGTGGAGCTTTTCTTCCCTTCTCAAAAGATTCAATTTTGAGCCATACCCACTATTCTACTCCTCCTCAGCTTCCCGATTTGGCCCTCGCCGCTGCCCCCGCCACCGGTGGTGGTAATCGGCAAGAGGTTGATGGAAATAAATGTGGTAATTCCGATCACCACCAGCCGGAAAATGGTAATATGGTCACCGGGAAAGTGAATTTGGGCGGCGAGGGAGAAGTTATTACAAGTAATAATGCGAATAGTAATAACAATACTAACAACTCTACCACTCAGAATGGTCACCGGAAAGCTAGAAGGTGCTGGTCGCCGGATTTGCACCGGCGGTTCGTTAATGCTCTTCAAATGCTTGGTGGTTCACAAGGTGAGTGACAAAGGTTTGAGCTTTTTATTCTTTCAATTTGGATATGAAATCTCTTCTTTTTAGGATGAAATTGAAGTCCCAATGAATGCCAAGTTCGTGTCTTTTTTAGGAAATTAATGATTTTTTTTTATGAATTTTGATTTATTGTGGAAGAAAATGAAAAGGGTTTTTTTTTTTTTCTTTTATTTTTAAAATATAGTTTATTACTAATTTTCACCTATTTAATTGGCAATATTTTACTTATTTTTTTTAATATATAGTTGCCACACCAAAGCAAATCAGGGAGCTGATGAAGGTCGACGGTNATTGGCAATATTTTACTTATTTTTTTTAATATATAGTTGCCACGCCAAAGCAAATCAGGGAGCTGATGAAGGTCGACGGGNAGAGAGAGAGAGAGAGAGAGAGAGAGAGAGAGCCCTTTGTTATTATTATTATTATTTTAAAAAAAATATATGCAAGTCACTTTAATTTAGAATTAATTAATTTTGAACCNGGTTGACCAATGATGAGGTCAAAAGCCATCTACAGGTTTTTTTTTATCTCTCTCTCTTCGAGACAAACAAGATACTGTTTTTTTATTTTTCGGGTAACCCCGCTTCTTTCATATCTTTCTTTCACTATTCTCGTCTCGGGGTTGCTTGGTCGGTCTTGAACCAACTCTGCGTAAGCTAGGTCAAGGCACCTAGTATAGGTTGGAGCTTCAAAACAGNGTTTGACCAATGATGAGGTCAAAAGCCATCTACAGGTTTTTTTCTCTCTCTCTCTCTCTATATTCGAGACAAACAACATACTATTTTTTTTTTTTTTCGGGTAACCCCGCTTCTATTCTTATCTTTCTTTCACTATTCTCGTCTCGGGGTTGCTTGGTCGGTCTTGAACCAACTCTTAGTAAGCTAGGTCAAGGCACTTGGTATAGGTTGGAGCTTCAAAACATACTAGATTATTCATTTTTAGCATCTCGTCTTCTTTAGAGAAGCCTAACTTGAACATCTCGAACTAATGGTCCAACTAAATTTTAGATTTAATAAATTATTTTTTCAAGATTTATTTAATAATCATTGGTTTTTTTTTTTTGTCTTTTTATGAAAAATGTGCTTGTTTAATCCCATTTTTTTTTTATCATTAAGTTTAGAAACCAAGTTGGATTCGATAAAACAAAATAGATAACAAACAAGATGATATTTATAAGTTCAATTTTTAAAAATAAAAAGAAAATAAAACAGTTATCAAACGAGACCTTAAAAGATCAAAACATATTAATATTTTCTTTAAATTCCATCAATAACTCAACTTATTAAAAAATTTAAACAAAAATAAGAAATAAATCCGAAAATATTGAACTTTGTGATTTATTATAGTTTTAAAATTTTCGTTTAGATCAAAAAGAAAGAAATTAACCTAAAGAATAAAAGCTTTTATTTTATTTTTTGTTTTTTTTATGCGCATAGAAATACAGGCTGCACACGAGACGGCCCAGTCCAAGCCCACAAGCGGCAGGAGCTCCTGCGCCGCAGCTGGTGGTCTTAGGAGGCATCTGGGTTCCACCGGATTACGCCGCGCATGGCGGAGCACCAGCCCTCTACGGACCACACCCAACAACCTACTGTGGACCGCCGGTGAACCAAGATTTCTATCCGCCGCTACCGCACCACCAGCACATGCTACAAATGTACAAGGGCGCCGCCACTGCTCAGCCCCAAATCTCGCCACATTCAGATGAAGGAGGCAACGGCGACCGGTCAGAGAGCATAGAGGACGGCGGAAAGTCGGAGAGCGGCAGCTGGAAGGTGGAGAGCGGCGGAGAGGGAAAGGGGAAGTTGGCGGCGCTAAGGCAAGAGGGCGGAGAAGCGAGCAATGGGAGTGAAATCACACTCAAGTTCTAGAGTGTAATTAAGCGATTAATTAAGATGTGATTAGGGGGTTTAGACTAATTAATTTTAAGAGTTAGAAATATGAATATATTAGAGAGAGAGAGAGAGAGAGAGAGAGAGAGAGCCCTTTGTTATTATTATTATTATTTTAAAAAAAATATATGCAAGTCACTTTAATTTAGAATTAATTAATTTTGAACCAAAAGATATTTAAGGAGGGCATAATATATATAAAAATAAAAGTGCCCAAATCCTTATGTGCTTTTCTTTTTCTTTTATCTTTATACATTAAATTTGTTACTAACTTCACTTANTTGGTCGGTCTTGAACCAACTCTGCGTAAGCTAGGTCAAGGCACCTAGTATAGGTTGGAGCTTCAAAACAGACTAGATTATTCATTTTTAGCATCTCGTCTTCTTTAGAGAAGCCTAACTTGAACATCTCGAACTAATGGTCCAACTAAATTTTAGATTTAATAAATTATTTTTTCAAGATTTATTTAATAATCATTGGTTTTTTTTTTTGTCTTTTTATGAAAAATGTGCTTGTTTAATCCCATTTTTTTTTTTATCATTAAGTTTAGAAACCAAGTTGGATTCGATAAAACAAAATAGATAACAAACAAGATGATATTTATAAGTTCAATTTTTAAAAATAAAAAGAAAATAAAACAGTTATCAAACGAGACCTTAAAAGATCAAAACATATTAATATTTTCTTTAAATTCCATCAATAACTCAACTTATTAAAAAATTTAAACAAAAATAAGAAATAAATCCGAAAATATTGAACTTTGTGATTTATTATAGTTTTAAAATTTTCGTTTAGATCAAAAAGAAAGAAATTAACCTAAAGAATAAAAGCTTTTATTTTATTTTTTGTTTTTTTTATGCGCATAGAAATACAGGCTGCACACGAGACGGCCCAGTCCAAGCCCACAAGCGGCAGGAGCTCCTGCGCCGCAGCTGGTGGTCTTAGGAGGCATCTGGGTTCCACCGGATTACGCCGCGCATGGCGGAGCACCAGCCCTCTACGGACCACACCCAACAACCTACTGTGGACCGCCGGTGAACCAAGATTTCTATCCGCCGCTACCGCACCACCAGCACATGCTACAAATGTACAAGGGCGCCGCCACTGCTCAGCCCCAAATCTCGCCACATTCAGATGAAGGAGGCAACGGCGACCGGTCAGAGAGCATAGAGGACGGCGGAAAGTCGGAGAGCGGCAGCTGGAAGGTGGAGAGCGGCGGAGAGGGAAAGGGGAAGTTGGCGGCGCTAAGGCAAGAGGGCGGAGAAGCGAGCAATGGGAGTGAAATCACACTCAAGTTCTAGAGTGTAATTAAGCGATTAATTAAGATGTGATTAGGGGGTTTAGACTAATTAATTTTAAGAGTTAGAAATATGAATATATTAGAGAGAGAGAGAGAGAGAGAGAGAGAGAGAGAGCCCTTTGTTATTATTATTATTATTTTAAAAAAAATATATGCAAGTCACTTTAATTTAGAATTAATTAATTTTGAACCAAAAGATATTTAAGGAGGGCATAATATATATAAAAATAAAAGTGCCCAAATCCTTATGTGCTTTTCTTTTTCTTTTATCTTTATACATTAAATTTGTTACTAACTTCACTTATTTTCCCTAAACTATATTTCATAAATATTATTAAAAAAAATAAATATTTGTTGATAATATTTAGTGAAATTAATATAATAGGAAATCATTGGTAGAAAGAAAAAGAAAAAGAAAAAAGAAAAAAGAATAAAAGAATAAAAAAAAGAAAGAAAGTGAATGTTTGTTTTCTTTTTACCCGTCTATATATAAATTGTCTAATAAGTCTTCAATGTACCTAATAGATCTTTGAAAAATTTTAAAAAAAAATGTCTAAAGGAACCTAGAACTTTCAGTTTTGTGTCTGATAGATCTGTGTTTAAGGACCAAATATATACAAATCTCGAAGACTAAATCTATAATAGAACTCCATAGAAAACACGACACAATATCAATAAAACACAACACATAATCAATTTCTATGAATATAAAGAAAGGGAAAAAAACAAGAAAAAATCCTCTTACTTCGGGAGCTAGATGGAACCATTGAAAGGATTATATAAAGCAATCAAAGTTCAAGGACTAAATAGATACAAATCTCAAAATTCGAAAACTAAATCTGTAATAGAATTCTATAGAAAACACGACGCAGTATCAAGAAAGCACGACACAAGAAAAAATCCTAGACTAAATCTGTAATAGAATTCTATAGAAAACACGATGCAGTATCAATAAAGCACGACACAAGAAAAAATCCTAATATAATAGAATTCTATAGAAAACACGATGCAGTATCAATAAAGCACGACACAAGAAAAAATCCTAGACTAAATCTGTAATAGAATTCTATAGAAAACACGATGCAGTATCAATAAAGCACGACACAAGAAAAAATCCTAATATAATAGAATTCTATAGAAAACACGATGCAGTATCAATAAAGCACGACACAAGAAAAAATCCTAGACTAAATCTGTAATAGAATTCTATAGAAAACACGATGCAGTATCAATAAAGCACGACACAAGAAAAAATCCTAATATAATAGAATTCTATAGAAAACACGATGCAGTATCAATAAAGCACGACACAAGAAAAAATCCTAGACTAAATCTGTAATAGAATTCTATAGAAAATACGATGCAGTATCAATAAAGCACGACACAAGAAAAAATCCTAGCTAGATGGAGCCATTGAGAAGTTGAAGGATTATATGAAGCAATCAAAGGTAAAAGGAAAAGAGAAAATGGGATAGGGATAGGGATAGGGTGGCTGAAGCTTTGCCTCTCATTTGTTTAAGCAAATCTGAAGCTCTTTAAGCAGAGAACTTTCCACCTTGGGCTTAGCCTCTCTTTGCTTTCACTTTTCTCTCTTTTAAGTTTTGCTATTGACGAGAAAGGCCTGTTTGGACCATTCCCATTCCCATCCCCACACATTCTCTGTTACTTTTTACTTCATTATTTATCTCATCTTCTGTCAGGCTTCAAAGATAAAAGGTCACAAAGGGGATTCTAAAACTAACAGATCAACATCAACAACAAATATAATACACCACCCTCCACAACAAAAATGTTTCAGTATAAAATTCTATAATGTCTTTTCAAGTGTACCTTTTGATGCATTTCGACACTTTTTCCTCCACGACCGTATTATGCCAATCAAAACCGAAAGCATATCCTCGTCCTCTTCAGTCTCGAACCCGAAGTTCGCATCCTGTTATGTCTTTTTGCAGTAAATCCTGTCCAGGATTCACTTTCCAAGGAGAATTTACCAAAGTTTGCTATTCAGATGAGCTAAATTGTAAGTAAAAGATAAAGAGGGGTAGAAATTTAATGATATAACAATACGGAAGTCTGTTTGAAATATGTCATAATGTTCTTAGAAAAGGATTACAACCTAAACTTCAAATTTGCATTCATGGGAAGGAACTTCAGGCAAGCTGGAAAAACACTATTTGGAAGTTAGAATTAATTTTCAGCATATATCTTTACCTACCTAACTTGACAACAGTGAAGCAATGAACCTCTGAAGATGCCAATGGCAAGTAAAAACATGTTCATAGTTGATTGTGAACGTACCATGAAAGAGAGGGACAGCTTAATCTTGGGAGAAATTAAGTTACAAACAAATTCTACATCACAACTTGTCATCAGTATCAACAGAAGACGACGACTACCCCGACCAGTGCATCCTTTTCAGCTTATGACTGGAACTGCAATTAGCTGGAACTTCATACTTCATCCAACATCACTTTCTATTGCAGTTGATTCAACTAGAGCCTGTAAAGCAAGCAAATGGTAATGGTGTTTTATTCATTCATGGGCAATGTCAAAAGAATGAATTACAAGCATCCTTGGAGAAGAGTAATCGGATACAGAGACGGTCAAACGTAAGGCAATAGCAAAAAGGGAGATTTAGGAAATGTTTATGCATGCTTACATAGGTATAATATGTGATAAATCTCTGAGAACTATATACATAAAATATATATACATAAATCTCTTCATATCATATAATAGCATATGAGATTCCCTACAAAATATTGAAACATAGTACAATTTTTCTAATAAAATCCTGTCCAACAATTTCATCCATGAGCACATTTTTTCTATTGCCTTCGAGAGAAGAGAATGAAGGTGTTTTAATGTTGAAACACAAACCTGAAGTTCTTGTTCACTGATTTTAAGTCTCTCAGAATAATCCTTCACTAGAAGAAAGCTTTTATGGAGCTGCAGTTAATTGCACAACGAAACCAAAATCATCATTTCCGTTATAGTTTCTAGACAACGTAAAATATTAAACAGGTAGTTACCTTGGTCAGCTGCATCTGACGGAATGAAGAGCGCTTCTTTGCACTGATCAACGCATCTTCCAGTTTCTGCATCCAAGTCAGTCGGGCATGAACTGGATATCAGTTATAAAGCTCGAAGGACAGGATAACAATGAGAACACAACAAATGCCTCATGGTTGCAAGTTATAAAGTAACTTTTTACCTTGGCTTTCTTTTGCAACTCAACCACAAGTTTACCCTTCTCTCCAGTCCTCTCCTCTATTTGAGAAATCTGAAAAGGAAAACTTCCAAGGCATTAAATTCAAGTGCAATCAAGATATTTACAAGAATGATCCAAAACAAGTACAAAACATTGCACAAAAACTGTAATTAGATTCAAATGGAAGTATGAACTGCAGCTAAATATAATACATTGGCTTAGTTTCTCCGCGAGCATGGGTCTTATATTTGTTTGGGACCTATATGTATACATATATATTCTGAGATTGAGAGCGTTAAATTATGTCAATCCACATTATAACTTCTCTGAAAATTTTGCCAACCATTTCCATAGAAACAGACCTCTTGGTCAATATACATAGAAACAGACCTCTTTTCTAAGTTCTTCAAATCTTTCTGTTGATATCTCCAGTTGTTCCTTTAACTACAATGCAAACAATAGGTGCAAAAGTTTCATTAGATGCTTACTAGTCAGTTGTAATCTTTTAAAGGAGAAAATCTAAAAGGTGAAAAATGTTAAGCATACTTCATGGATATAATCATCACTAGAATCAGATGAAAGTTCCCGAGCAGTTCGACCTTCAATCGCAAGACTGAAAACAGAAGCCATAATAGCAATCATATAATCATGGCCAAAAAGTTACTCCACTTCCTCCATCAAAGACAAAAAGAAATTTATATAAGATAACTTAACATTGGTTTCAATAAGTTTGATGACTCACCCGTTATCTCTCCTAGAGAGTTGATCTCTATCACTCCCAAGGCTTTTATCATAATCATCAGTGTTGTCAATGCCTCCACCTCCATTCCAATCTGCATCGTGATCCTTTTCCCAATCTTGACCATGGCTCAACTTCAAATCACGTTCCTGCTCATTAGCCTTTGGAATTTTTTCCAACTCAGGATTCCTATCTAACAATATATCCTTTGGTAGATCACGATCTTGTGAATGCTCATATGCTCTTTCCTTGTCCAGATCATGTTCTCGAGACCGATCACGCTCTCTAGACCAGTCATTATTTCTACCTCTACGACGATATCTGTCATGCTCATAATCCCTCCCTCGATCTCTATCCCTCTCCCAATTCACATCCCTCTCTACATCGAACCGATTACTTTCTCTACCAAACCTTCCACCACCTCTAGTATTCACTCCATTAACTCTGACAACTCGCCCTTCAATAGTCTAATTCAAAGCCTTACAATGTTAGGAGCCAATACTAAAAAACATAATGAAAAATATATAAACAACCAACACCTAAAGATTCGTTTCCAGCAATAAATTAACATACCCTTCCATCCATGTCTTTGATGGCATCAATAGCAGATCGAGGGTTTGTAAAGGTAACAAACCCATAGCACTTTCCTCTAGTACTACGATCATTGATAATCTGATGACAAGATCAAAGTGTCCAACTAGAATTACATTTTGAATGGAAAACACATTAAACAAAGCCATTCAAACACATAAAAAGTTCGACAAGCCTAACTGAAGCATTTTAGCAAATACATAGCAGACACAAATCATGGAAGCATTTTACTGAAACAAAAGTAAACTAACAACTGAAAATCTTCACCACAAATCCAGTTTTTTCCACCATGTCACAACTCAGACCAGGTATAAACCGTTGATACATTTTTAGAAGGCATGCTTTATTCTCCAAGAAACCTACTACCAACGTCTTAACTCCTAAAAAAACGTCATAAGCCAGAAATTTTGGTTTGAATTACTCTCTGAACTTGAAGAAGCCTTGAAAAAAAAAAAAGAAAGGCAAGAAAACCACTCACAAACTTATATCCAAACAATTAAATATTCCATCAGAAAGACCTAAACAGCTTCATAATTCTGAAGTATACAAGAAGCAACAACGCCATTATCTACAGTCGTAAAAGAATAATCGTCACACAAGAAGATGGAAACAGCGAACACGGTTGGTGGAGGAATTAACCTTAACAGCGACGACGGCGCCGTACAAATCGAAGATTCTGCGCAAGCTATCCTCGGTTGCGTCATAAGGAAGGCCACCGACGTATATCGAGCTATCGTCGTCCACCGTCATGACCACCGCGAAAATCCAATCTCAGGGAAATGAAGAAAGTGGGGAAGAATACGATTGGACTCCACAATTGCTCGTTTGTAGGAACCATTCACCGACATGTCGGAAGTAAGTGCCAAACCTAACGACACATCGTCACTCCCTACTTTTTTTATATATAATATATATATTCGTATTTAGTCCCTGAAATTTTAAAAATATTTAATAGACCCATATATTTTCATAATTTTCATAGTAAGTCCCTGATATAGTTGCTTAGTTTAAGTCTTGGACGTCTCGAACTAGTTTCTTTACCGACCCAAATAATTAATAATTTGCTTAAATGGTATTATTTTTGTTGTTAATTACAACTTCCGGCCACAAACTTTTAAATATTTGTCCAATATGTCCCAAACTCTACGTTTTATTTTTATATTTCAAAGTCTCTAATAAATTAAATATTTATTTAACATAAATGAAAATTTTAATTCATATACTTATCAATTAATATTTAAAACTTAAATGAGAACATAAAACGTATAATAAAATTAAATAATAATAATAATGTTGAAATTCTCATTTTTGTTTTGAATCCATTTATATAATTATTATCGTTAATTTTTATAATTTAATTAAAAAATTGACATGCAATTAATGGTTTGCTCGAAGACTAAAATAATTTTCGACAAAAAATTTAATAACTAAAACACAATATTTAAAAGTAGACGAACTAAGGCATTCCTTTGGCTTTATATCTCCGAGTGGCAACTGCAACGTAGAATTAAAAGTATTAATGTAATATTGTCCGAAAGTTTAGAGATGACAAATGAAGTAAATACTAAAATTTTACGGATTAAATTCATCCCTATATTTTAATCTTAATTTCAATTTGATCCCTGTCATTTAGTTAAACTTACCATTTTAGAACATTTTAAACGAGTATGAAATTTTTTTAGAAAATCTAATATAAGTTAAATAATATAAAATACTACTAAACTTTGAGGTAAATTACAATTGTACCCCTATGTTTCGAAATATTAACTTTAACGGTTGAAATTTTTTAGTAAAAATTGAAAGGCATACATGACATCACTCGTATAATTAACATAACAATAATGTAGAAGTTGATTTTTACGATATCCTTAAAATAAATGTTAACATCATAACGCTTCGACAAAGCTTGGGTTCGCTTCATATTCTTATGTTCAGAATGCTTCGATATATATATGTACTCGAGTTGTGGGTGTTCGGTTTCAGCTCAGAAAGTGTTCGACAACATGCAAGACAGAAATGTGGTTTCTTAGGCAACCATGGTTAGTGCTTATGCACAGTGGGATCAAGCAGAGAAGGCCATTGAACCTTTTGAGATGGATGGAGCTTGAGAACGTGAAAGCCAATGAGGTTGCTTTGATTCACGTTTTGACTGCTTGTGTGCCATGGCAAGGGATTTGGAAACCACGCACGAGAACATTGATGGCGATGACCATGGATATCATAGCGTTTTGATGACAACACTATTGGAAGATTACTCTAAGTGTGACTCGGTTTTCATTGCTAGAGAACTATTCGATAAGATACCTCAAAAGAACTTGTTCTATTGGAATATCATAATTAATGGACATGTACATAATAGCAATTATAAAGACGCTGTGAGAGATTCTACATCAGTTAAAGAGGGTAACGAAACATTCTTTATAAAGGTGTGAAAACTTCTCCCTAACAAGAGGCATTTTAAAAATCTTGAGGAGAAAGAGAAAGTCAAAAGAGAACAATATCTATTAGCGATAGGTTTGAACTGTTACAGAGCCATTCCTGCTATTTCGTGGGGGTCAAACACGAAAGGTGCAGCCATTTGGGTGTGGCATTAGGTACGGCACTCGTTGACATGTATGCTAAATGTGGGAGCATAGAGAGTGCGGCATAGGTTTTCAAAGAACTTCCTGAGAAAGATGTTGTGACTTGGACTGCAATGATCCTTTCCTTGGCTTGGGAGAGAAGAGGCTTTGAAGTATCTCAATGAGATGCAGAAGAGTGGGACGTGGAATCTCACAATCCACCTCCCTTTGGAATCCAGCGTCCTTGCTGACACACCGCCTCATGCCACCCCTTCGAAGCTAAGCCTCCTTGCTAGCACATCGCCAAATGGACAATATCTACTAGCGGTAGGCTTGGGCTGATACACACTGCTACTAAGATCATCTCAAAGGTTTATAAAAGAGAAGTAATTATTCGAGCCCACAATAGATTTCACCATTTTAAGGATGGGAGTTGTTCATGTGGAGATTTCTGGTGATATCTTGATATGAACTCCCTAATAGAGAATTAGAGTATACTCAGTTTGAGACAAACCATAAGGTTCAAGATAGAAACAGACTGTCTTAAGATCAAAGTCCTTGCTCTTAGATCAAAATTCAAACACTCCACAACTAGGATGATCAATCCTTACCCGAAAAGTCTTGGAACGTAACTCTCGACTCAGGTCTACACGAAAGGAAAGGCAAAATGACTCTTAATTCATTAGCCAGAGCAAACTTGAAGATACAACTTGGAAGGCAAAGGTTTATATAGCCTTTCAGAGACTCCTAACCAGCCACACCATCGATATTAGCGACGTTTCGAGGGTATACACGATAATATCTAGTCCATGTCTCAGAGGTTCTCAGTTTCAAAGATTAAAAAAGATACTACTAAGAACAAGCTACAATGTTTATGTCAAATGAATCCCTGAGCTAAATGCATAAAACCCTTTCATTAAAAATCAGAAGAGTAGTAGAGTAGTATACATATAAAATCCTTAAAACTAGCATGTGTGAATGACATCCCATGAAAAATACTTCATCAATAATAAGATCAAAAAGAAATATCCAATACCTAAGTTCATATAGGTTCCAAATAGCCTACTTTTTATCATAAGTAGCCAAAAATCTAAGTTCCAAGAAAAACTTCATACGGAGGAAAGTTTACCAGGCTTGCCATGATTCTCCTCGGGATCGTTATCGTTGCCTGTAGGCTTATCTGCGGTCGACGGGGCACTGCCAACTCCAGAAACCGATTGCTGATAGAGAACACCCCCTGAAATTGTGAAAAGGAGGCAGACCAAACCAAATGGATTCGCGTGCTTATCCCAAATAACGACATTGATAGCAACTGTTAAGAACTTATTAACGACACCAGTAACCGTGAAGGCAGTCGCTGAAATCGCCTTTCGTGCCGCAAAACCAAAGAAGCTTATGAGGAAACCAAATACACAAGATAAGGATACTGCATAAAATGCATCATATTGAAACCAATCTCCTTTACTTGAACCTAAGGCAGAGAAAACATCAACATACTCTCCAGTGATGAACCAGAACGCAGGAGCTAAGATCAAGGAAATTAGATTATTGTAAAGCACAAAACCCCATGTGTTCAGTCCAAGATTTGTAACCATATGTTTGATGTAAACCATCTCAGTAGTAATTGTCACCAAATAAGCAAATGCCCATGAATAAGCAGTCAAAGTAAATGCAGAATCTGTAGCTACATACCCAACAGCTCCCCCCAAAATGATCAGCAGCGATCCAAACGTGAGTTTAGATGGACAGGGTTGGTGTCTAAACGCGGTATCCGCAATGGCAACTAAAAGGGGAGTGCAGGATCTGAACACTATGAAGGTATCCACATTAGCATGACGAAGAAGATTTGTGTTGGTAAAGATAGCTAGATAGAACACAAACGCGGCAGGCAAAAACTTCTTAGCAGTTGCATATATAAAGGGATCATGATGCAAAAACCCAAGTTTCCCTAAAACCCAAACTCCAACAGCAGAGGTTAGATACTGCAGAGCCGTCAAAAGGCCAGGATAGTTAAATTTGGTAATGGCGAACTTGTTTATCACAGCAAGCAAGCTCGAACAAAGCGCATAACCAATCACAAGACCGCTGGTTGTGAAGTACTGTTTCGAATCCAATCGAATGGAAGACATTGTTCTAGTATATACTCAACGAAAATCAACGCCCAAACTTCCTTAACTCAAGAACAAAACAAAAAGAATCACGGTGGCATACGGATCAAGATCGAAAGAGAAATCAAAGCACAGAATCGGAGATACTTATCCAGATCCTCGAATACATGAAAATCCAGATAAACCAAAGGGAATTCTCCACAAATTCAAAGTAAATGGTAAATGGTGATAAGAGGAGGTTCGGATTACCGACAAAATTTGGTAGAACGGATCTGGAACAAGAATGGATGGAAATTTTGTAATCGTACAGATGCGCCAATGATGTTGCAGCGGAATCAGAAAAATCCAAAGACCCAATGAACACGGAGACAGCCAAATGGGTGTGGAGCCGAGTGTCTGAGGCTCGAGAGAGAGGGATCTGATCTTTATTTGAATGAATTACAGAGACAGAGAAATGAGGAAATCACAGGGAACTGCTCACAGAGGAGAAATCAATGGGGATGGTGGAGATGACAGAATGAGGCCCACGTAAAGCCCATTACCTCGTGGGAAATATCTCACATGTAACGACGTCGTATGGCGTTTATTTCTAGAATTACAAATTTAATATAAATTTCCAATTTTATTCTTTTCTCTCAACTTTTTACAAAACATAAAATTCAAATTTATTTATTTTTGAACTTATTATACATTTTTTTTATAATTTAATAATCAAATAAACATAAATTCCAAATATTTTAAAATTAAATTTTATTTATCGTTTAAAAAAATTTAAATATTTAAAAATGAGATTAAACAGTTAGAAACATGTATGCATGCATACATGTGGGCGTGTATATATATATATATATAAAAGATCGGGTTGAACCCAACTAATCCAGTTTGGGTTGAGTTATCTGATTTCACCGATGGACGCATACGTAAGCATTTGTTTCATGCTTGTTTGAGTAATAGTAATGAGATTCTCGACTATCATGTTAAGAATAGCTAGAATTTTTCGAAGAAGACGTCATTTGTTTGATGAGAAATAAGAAGGAATATCGAAAATTCAAGTAGCTGAAGCTAAAACAGCTACTTTCGAAGTAACAGAAAGAAAAGCAACAATTGGAGCGGGAGAGTCGAAAAGAGGATTCCTCACTTCTTTCTCTCGTTCAAAATCGTGTATGAGACTTTCATCTCGCACGACCCCTAAGCTAAACTTATGTAAGTTAAGCTGAGTTCAAATAAATGAAAAGTTTATGGGTTGATTCGGTTCGTGGGTTTCTCTAAATTCTTTAACCCGTTACGTATCGTCGTTAGCCTCACGGTTTCAAAACGTGTTTGTTAGGGAGAGATTATCACGCATCTGTCACGGAGAGGTTTCCACACTCTTATAAAGAATCTTTCATTCGCTTCTCTACCAAACGTGGGATCTCCGATATACATATATTTATTTTAATTTTATTTAATTTCATAATTATCTTTCGAATAAATGTACGTATAAACATTTTATTATGAATTCAATTGTCCCGAGCTAAACTTCAAATATTTTATGATTGAGTTGAGTTGTGTTCATCTAAATACTTTAGAAAGCTCATTATGAAGCATGTGACATGGATCCGAGACTCTCGAGAGCATGAAATGACATATAAACTACCGATATATACGAATAGACATATACATCGTTTAGTTACTTCAACTTAAACACTGCTTTATCTCTAGATATCTCATATCCCCTAAAGAAAAACCCTTCTAATGATTATATCGTAATACTCAGAAATTTGACAATTAGGGTTATGCAGCTGGAGCGTAATCATAACCTCCATCATCATCATCGTCATCATCTCCTTCTCGTTCTACGACAGGCGCTAAAGCAGTAAATTCTCTACAGTACTTGTTATACTCAAACGAATTGTTCTTCGTCATCGAAGCAACAGACTCAGAAACGAGAGCCATGTTGAAAGAGAGCGAGAGAGGTTTAAGAGTTTCGATTGAGTTACGAGTAGAGGACGGGGGCGAAGGGGTTTAAATAGGGAGAGAGTGGGAAAAGGTGAGGTATTAGGGCACAAGGAATACACGAGGAAGATTGTGGGTAATGGGTAACAAAGAGTGTCCAACACCAACTCTCATGTGGATTTGGCACTTTTTCAATGAACAAGGCATAGAAAATGGTGTGTTTAACGCATTGCCCACGTTTGTTCATCAAGTGGGCTCATAAAGGGACATGGAGAAAGAGATTCGTAGCATATTTTTTGAAGGGAGCTTCAAAAGGAAGCTGGTGGGATGCTTTCTTTTACCCAAATTATGTGATCATTGTTTCGATCGCTTGTGACCAAATATACGAGATTGGATATTATGGAGCTTGTTCGTTGTCTCGTATTGATTTGATAGTAAGGATAATCATCTTCATTATTGGTACGAGATGTTTGGAATGAGGTAAGAAAACGAAGTTAGGAGTGTTGTTATGTGAGATTTCACATCGATTGGAGAGGAGAATGAGTACGAGGACGACGCTCGGACCCAAAACGGTTGGAGAGGGGAACGAAACATTGTTTATAAGGGTGTGGAAATGTAATGGCCCAGATCCACCGCTAGCAGATATTGTCATCTTTCCTCTTTAGGCATTCTCTTTCGGGCTTCCCCTCAAGGCTTTAAAACGCGTCTGCTAGGGGAAGGTTTCCACACCCTTATAAACGGTGGTTTGTTCTCCTCCCAACAAATGTGGGACATCATAATCCACCCCCCTTCGGGGCCCAACGTCCTCGCTGGCACTCTTTCCTTCCTCCAATCGATGTGGGACCACGCCCAAATCCACCTCCTTTGGGGCCAGTGTCCTTACTGGCACACCGCCTCGTGTCTACCCCCTTCGGGGAATAGCGAGAAGGCTAGCACATTGTCCGGAACCTGGCTCTGATACCATTTGTAACGCCCCAAATCTACCGCTAGCAGATATTGTCTTCTTTGGGCATTCCCTTTTGGGCTTCCCCTCAAGACTTTAAAACGCGTCTGGTAAGAGAAGGTTTCCACACCCTTATAAATGGTGGTTTGTTCTATACTTGTTTTAAAAACTTTGAGGGGAAGCCCAAAGAGAAAAATATATGCTAGCGGTGGGTTTGAGCTGTTACAAATGTTATCATAGCTAGACCTAGGTGGTGTGCCAGCGAGAACGCTGGACCCAAAGGGGGTGGATTATAAGATTCAACATCGATTAGAGAGAGGAATGAGTGCCAACGAGGACGTGGGCCCCAAAGGGATGGATCGTGAGATCCCACATTGTGTGGAAACTTCTCCCGAGCAGACGCGTTTTAAAAACCTTGAGGGAAAGCTAAAAAGAAAAGCTCAAATAGGACAATATCGTACTTTTGTGAAAATTTATGTAGAGAGTTCATTGTCCCTAACATCTTGATTGTATGCTAATTTGGTTAATGCAACGACTCAAGCGCATCACTAACAAATAGTGTCTTATTTGTACTCGATTTTATACTTAAGCTCACTCGAGTTNGGTTTTTTTTTTTTTTTTTTCTTTTCATTTTAAAGAACTCATATTGAAGAGAAATATTGTCTTTCCTTTAAATATCACGTATCCTTCTTCATTCTAGAACCTAACGTGCGAGGACTAATATTCATATCTTCTACATCTCAATAAAGCTAAGATAATGTTTAGGCGTTCGTTTGTGTATGTCATCTTAGGTTGACTTTAGGATATGTTTCGAGAATGATTTTGAAATAGATAAAGTTACTCGAAACATACTTTTAATCATTCAAATTGACGAAAATACCCTTGCAAGCTAATTCAAAAGGCATTTGACAATGAAGAGAGACTCTTGAGAACGTAAAAGGGCAAATTATCATAGATATCTTCGGAGTACAAACCAAATGTATATATATACAAATGGGTCATTTTTCAATTATCTATTTCTATCTCATATTACGGAAAAAGACAACAAAACTCTTAGTATCTGTCTAATGGTCATTTTATTTCTGATATAAACTAGACAGTTGAGGTTTCCACACCCTTATAAAACAAGGACGCTGGGCTCGGAAGGGGGTGGATTGGGGGCGTCCCACATCGATTGGAGAAGGGAACAAGTGTCAGCGAGGATGTGAAAACCTCCCCCTAGCAGACACGTTTTAAAAACTTGAAGAGAATCCCAAAAGGGAAAAGAGGATAATATCTGCTAGCGATGGACTTGGGTTGTTATAGTGTTGGTCTATGCAGATAATCTTCACTCATAGAAGTAGTTCGAGACAATTAGGTTATATAGTCGTGTCGCGAAAGTTGTCAGAGAATATCAAAGTCATCAAGTGTCGAATACAAACTTATCAGCGTACAATACAATATGTCTTAGCTAATTGCACTGTATATACTACAACGGTCTTGTTTTTCATGAAGTTTTCTTCTTTCTACGCTCGAAGACTATATTCGTATCTTCAACTAAACCTATAATTTATCTCGTGAAAACAGTCAAATTCAATAATTAAAATGTACCTTATCTTAATATTATATATAATATGATGATTTGGGTAAACATATTGTATATAACTTTATTTTAAAATTATAAATTTGGAACTAATTAAGAAACTTTTTTTTAAAAAATAACTTTGTGATATTTACTTTAATGCCAAATTCCAAAACTTTACTTTTCAAAAAAGTATATATGTATAAATTAATTCAGAATTAATTGTTTAATTAGTAATTATTTAATATTATTTTATAGTGGTGGATGAAATTAAAAAAGAATTAAATAATTTACGCTTTTTAGTCTTAAAATTTTCCAATTTATAATTATTTTTTCATAATTTTTTTTGAAACGTTTAAATGTTTAGTCAAATTTCTATTTTAATTATTTTTTAAAAATTTAAAAAACAAGTAGCTAAAAACGCACGTGCTTGAATAAAGATCCAACAAAGTCCCTTTCACGAATTTTAATTCGGTCGATACAATTATAAATAATAAGACATTATTTTATAACAGAACGTAATGCATACAATGCATGAACGATATTTATCCAAACAGAACGTAGGGGAAGACATAGGTTGATACATTTATGAACGATTCAAGGGGATCGACCCTAACTCGTTATGCCAATTTTCTCGATCACCCCATCATATCTCCATTCTCTCCCCAAAACCCTAATTTTTCAACAATGAAAACAAACCCGCTACCCTTTCTCCCACTTCGTAGTCACCGCCACGGTCGTCAGTTCAGATCTCTTATCGAAACTCAAGCTGCCGGAGCAAAGTCGTAGCCATCGTCGTCATCGTCGTCACCATCTTCTTCGACCATCGAAACGGGAGCAATATAACCACAATCACGTCTCTCACGGTAGTCATGTCGACCAGCTCCGTGGCTCGTCAACCACGAAGCCATAGGCTTAGAAATGGGAACCATGTCAAAGAAGGCTAAAGAAAATGAGTTGAGCGAAGAGCTTTTGAGAATAAGGTGTGGTTTAGTAGTTTATATATAGGGAAGGATGAAAAGAGGGGAGGGGTTGGGTTATGAGTGGGCTCGTTGGTGGCGCAAGGTGGGCACGAGCCAGAGTGAGGGGCTCGTGATGGTGCACTTGAGTGCCCAACGCCACCCACCAATGGCGTTCAGTGTTAGTTTAGCCACGTTGGATTCAAGTTGACATGTCATCAAACACGTGGAACGACAAGTTTTTTTCCACAAACAAATCCCAAATGAAAGAATCTTGAGAAAAGAACCATTTATATGAAGATAAGAATAGAATATAATCTATGTCTTTTGCAACAAATGTGAATCAAAACATGTAGAGATATTGTTACGAGAGAGAGCGGAACTTGCAACCTTGCAACGTGGCGTTGACCATAGACGAGTTATGTCCAATAGCCGATTTGACTGTCGGGACACTATCGATGAGTAACCTAATACCCACTAAGTACAAATCGTGTAGACATATTAGAAAAGCTTTGACACGTACTCTCATATAAAAATGACTCGTGTAAGTATGTAAGTATTGGTTTTAGAATATGGATTCAACTTTCGTTAGTGGCCGACAATGACAACGACAGAGCGAGGACAAATGAAAGATAACTCCATAGAAGGAAAGGGAATATGGTAAAGTCAAAGGGTCAAAATTCCTATATGTAAACCGTCGGGAACTACTGCTCGATCGGAAATAGGTGAAAGGCTTGAGCCTACCTATCCTGATAGGACCTCATAAAGGAACGTGAGTGAGAGGTTCCATATTGCTGAGTCAAAGGGCAACATTTTTGTACGTGATCGTAGTATGTCGTGCTCGTCTTTTATCAAAAGTATCTTTTTTTTTTCTTTTTAGGAACATGGTCAACCTTACACACAAAATATATATATATATATATATATATATATATATTATTTAAGGCATATTCTTGGAATTAAGAAAAAGAAAAATTAATGAAAATATTTTATTAATAAGGAAATGAAAAATTAATAAATGTTTGCTAGAAAATAATATTTATTTTTACTTTTTAGTTAAATTTATTTTTTAAGATACATATTAAAATTTATGGAACAAATTGAAAGTAAATTTAGTAATAATAATAATAATAATAATATTTTGAAATTAAATTATATTCCAAAGTAATATTTTCTAACAAATAATTTTAATTATTTTAAAATTTGAAATTGTTTAAAATATTATAATTCTAAAATACTTATTTAATTAATTACGATTCTATTTTGGTTCCGACAAATTATAATCCCACGTCTCTAGCTTACCTCGTACTAATAATTGAATATTATATTATTTGACTTTTAATTAAATATTAAAAAAAGAATTTAAACAATACAAAATTCCAAATATTAATTTGAAACCTTTTGACTTTGAGGGCTAGAAAGCAATAATAATGAAGAAGTATGCATGTGTGTATATTATTATTATTATTATTATTATTATTTAATTTTAATTTTAATCCACGGGGAGTCGAGCTGCATTGACTTACTCGAACCCTAGATTTTGTATAACTGATAGCTCTCTTCTTTAAAGCTTATGTCGTAGAACTCGACACTAGGTTACTGACCTATCTTCTCCTCGTTTTTTTGTACGATATCACTCGACGTAAAAGATAACCAAGTGGGTTGCACCGATATCAAAAAATTCACGTACTATCACTTATTTTGTTGAGAAAGATATCGAGAAGACCCTTGATCTGTCCGAGCTCCCGTAGCCTTCTTTGTTTAGTCCGTTTATCTTGAATATAACGTACTAAAATTCAAATATTCAATGTAATAAAAACTATATGGTTTTAAATATATCGTAGGACGATAATAAGTAATAGCTGAAAAGATAATGAATTGATAATAATAAAGAACAACAACAAAGTATATTTCTTAATGAATTCTCTCGTTTTCCAAAAGACGAGACTTATTTGTTTAAAGATAAAAACTAAAAACAAAATGAATATTCATCTGTTCTGTTATTTTTTATTAGGAAAAATTTAAAACGATAAAGTTATACTCAACTCTCGTGTAATAATTTATCCATGAATCAAGCAGCTGGAGCGTAATCGTAAATTGGATCTTCATCATCACCATCATCATCGAAGCATGGCCTTAGATAATATGAATCGATACTGTTACGATCTTCTTCGGTGTTCATCTTTGTAGCATAAATAATGTCGAGATCAGTACCGTCATCGTCTCCTTTATATGAGTTGTTTACGTTCCAACGAACTGCAATCTTGAAAACGATAGACATTATTTTTAGTAGCGAAGAGAGAAAAAAAAAGATCGAGATTTGAAAGTTGAAAAGGGATGGAAATATTGGAAGCATTGAGTGAGGTATTTATAACATCCAAGGTGAGGATGAGAAAGAATGAGAGGTTGACTTTTATTTTTCAACCCGACATTAATTGAGGAGTCAACGTTTAATTTAATTTTTAAAAGTCAATGTGAGGAATTTGTTTTTTTGTTTACATTAAATAAAAAGCCAATAAGAGTATAAGGTCATGGATTAATGCTTTTAATTTGAAAATTAAATCAATGAGTTGGATTCATGCTTTTCATTTTTTTATTTTTACGATGAGGTTTACGATGATGTACACTTGACTTAAGGGCTCGAGCATTTATTCTTGAGTAAACTAGGTTGGTTAATCTCGTATACACGGGATGCAGCCTCTAGTTTGTTCAACTTGTACATTGGATTGATCTTTAGTTTGTTGATCCTGTATGTTGGATCTACCTTTGCAACAGCTACAGTTCACTGCTAAAAGATATTGTTCGTTTTGACCCATTATGTATAGCCATCAACCTCACGATTTTTAAAACGTGTATACTAGGGAGAGGTTTTCACACTCTTAGAAATAATGTTTCATTCATCTCTTTGATTGATGTGGGATCTCACAATCCACCCCTCTTGGGAGCCTAGTGTCATCGCTGACACACTGTCCAATGTCTGGCTATGATACTAATCCAAGCCCACCGGTAGTGGATATTATCTGTTTTGATATGTTATTTATTGTCATCAGTCTCACGATTATAAAATACGTCTACGAGGGACAGATTTTCACACCCTTATTATCTATTTTGAGAGTTTTTCGTGGGTCGGTAGACTTGGACTTCCGATAACTTTTGACTAACCCCGATTGGCTTAGACTTTCGGATTTAAGCCTAATTATTTGGATTTGGGTTTCACGGCTTGAAACCCTATGGATTTAGGTTTTGAGCCAAATTTATCTAGAGCTCGTTTGATTTTTGACCCAATTTGGCGGACTAGATTTATCAATTAAACGACCATAAATAAGACGGGTGACATTATATAAAATTTACCATAATTTGAGACACTTGTCAATTTGTGATTGGTTCCAAATTTAACTCATTATTTGATAGATGATGTGATTGACCAAAATTTCTCATTCAACCATTGGCTCAATTTATTAACAATATTCCAAAATAATAATAATAATAAAAGGATTGACATTACAAATAAAATTTGGATATACTGGCCCAAGACTACATGGGCCGAGGCCTTGTGTATTGGGCTTCCGAAAGGCCCATCACGAGAACAAATGAAAAATGTTGGCCCAGTTCTGTTCGTATATAAATACCTCTCTGTCTCTCTACAATTTCTCCGATTCGAATCACTGAAAGAGAAACAAAGTAGTTCAGGAAGCACCTATAGTATTTCAATGGCGACGATGGAGTTGGACACCACGCTACCGGCGGCCACACTTGAAGAGACGTGCTCCGCCAAGCTGGCGGCGAAGCAAGGCGAAGGTCTTAGGCACTATTATCTTCAACACATTCAGGACCTCCAGCTTCAACTCCGCCTGAAAACTCACAATCTCAATCGTCTCGAAGCTCAGCGAAACGAGCTCAACTCTAGAGGTAACAGTGATTACTCAACAGTAACTCTTTTGTCCAAGTCTAGTGTTTGGAATTGTAATCGCTGGCAGTTTTATAAATTTTTGACGGAGAGTTGTCTTGATCGGGTTTAACCTTGTCAGATCAACGATGAGTTGAATTTTTGTGTTATTTTCGTGTAGTGAAGTTTCCTTTTCTTGGAGCGTGGAATGTTTTTCTTCAATTGTTTTCAATGTTTCAATGAAACTTGAAGTAAGAAACTGGCTACGATTCAAAACTAGGGTTCTTGGTGCTTTTAAAGCAGGACATGAACAATTTTTTTCTTTGTTATGCGACGTAGAAATGTGGAATAGTTAGCTGAATCTACCAGACTACTTGAGTTTTTGTTAGATATCAGTACGGTTCGGCAAATCATTTCTTGCATTCTTTGTTACGATCGGGAATGGTTTGGGATTATATTTGTTGATGCTTTAGCTCTTGACTCACATTTGATAGAACTAGTTGTGTGGGTTGAAATTGTGTAGTGAGGTTGCTTCGTGAAGAACTTCAGCTGCTTCAGGAACCTGGATCGTACGTTGGCGAAGTGGTCAAAGTCATGGGAAAGAATAAGGTTTTAGTGAAGGTTAGTGATTATTCGAAAAGTAACTTATGTTTTCCCTGAAGACGTAACCACTAGTTACATCCACATTTCGGTGTGTGTTATCTGTACCAAGCTATCCATATTAGTTAATAATGGATGTACAGGTGGTGATTCTTATTGTAAGAAGTATTATTCTGAAGGGGTTTTAGTGCTAGGGTTTTCCACACAAAAGTGATTGGTAGAATTAATATTGTTTATTGTAAAGCAAATATGTGGTTGGCAACTTCTGTTTATAACGTTTATATCAACTTTGTGCAAAATTATCTCACTTGTATAAACCATGTTTGTTTTGCATAAAGAATTTAGGTTGTTTTGAACAGAAGTTTAGTTTTAATTCTCCAAATTTGCATTCTTTGGGACGGGGCAATATGGTTTCCAAATTATCTAATTTTTTTCAATAACCACAGTATGACGTTTTCCCCTGTTCTGAGGATTGTGCGTCACATTAAGCTTGCAGAGTGTTTTCTGTTTCTAGTAATTATGACTCCACGGGTACTGTAGGTTTTGAGCTAGGATTCATAATGTGAAGCTATAGGTCACAGGTGCCTGCTACATTTCTTTTTTGACTTCTCCCGTTTTCTTTACAGGTGCATCCAGAAGGGAAATATGTTGTTGATATAGATAAAAGCATTGATATCACAAAAATCACCCCATCAACTAGGGTTGCTCTTCGAAATGACAGCTATGTTCTTCATTTAGTTCTGCCAAGCAAAGTCGATCCATTGGTGAATCTTATGAAAGTTGAAAAGGTCCCTGATTCTACTTATGACATGATTGGTGGTCTTGATCAGCAAATTAAGGAGATAAAAGAGGTATCTTTCATCAGTTTGTGTTCCCTGATTTACCTTCATTGCTTGTAGGATGTTGATAAAGTCTATCGTGAACTTGTGTTAGAAACTTGTAATCGTTGTGTCATATTTTCCTATTGAATTCAGGTCATTGAGCTTCCAATCAAGCATCCAGAATTATTTGAAAGTCTTGGAATAGCTCAACCAAAGGTAAAGTCTAGTGTGCAGCATGAACTGCTTCTAATTGCTGATTTGTTTTCCCTCTAATCTCACTCATATTTTCGTTCTTAAATCATGCGTAGGGTGTCTTGCTATATGGCCCTCCTGGCACTGGGAAAACTCTTTTAGCTCGAGCAGTTGCACATCATACTGATTGTACTTTCATCAGGGTTTCTGGTTCTGAGTTGGTACAGAAGTACATTGGAGAGGGTTCTAGAATGGTTCGAGAACTTTTTGTGATGGCCAGGTCTGTTTCGAGTTTATTTTAGTATTTGTTTTCAACAATTGAACGTCTTGGATTTTGATTTAAGTTTTCCTCTATTATTGTTATTCTTTATGCTCTATGCTTAAATTGCTTGATGAAATATCCCTCAACCACCTAAAGAATAAGTAATAAATAAATAAAAGTTATAATTTGATTGTTATCCATGCTGTCAATGGCGGATCCTTATATTCACTAAAAAAATGGATGGAATGAATGTAATTTTCTTGACTTCTACGATGTTATTACTTCATGCTTCTCTTCCTCAGAATCAGATGTATTTTTTTACTGTCAACTTATGAAACACATTTTTTAATACCTTACTGCAGGGAACATGCTCCATCTATCATTTTCATGGATGAAATTGACAGTATCGGGTCGGCTCGTATGGAATCTGGGAGTGGTAATAGTGATAGTGAGGTGCAGAGAACAATGCTAGAGCTTCTTAACCAGCTGGATGGATTTGAAGCATCGAACAAGATCAAGGTTAGTGTAGCTGGCTTTGTAGACTTTCTTTATAAGAAGAATTAGACGAACGTTACGATTGTTGTTTTGGTGTACTAACTACCAGTGTATCAACAGGTTCTGA
The DNA here is from genome assembly GCF_002806865.2 of Cucurbita pepo subsp. pepo. NCBI lineage: Eukaryota > Viridiplantae > Streptophyta > Magnoliopsida > Cucurbitales > Cucurbitaceae > Cucurbita > Cucurbita pepo. Next base: position 9,088,170 of record NC_036648.1, on the reverse strand, counting down.
TGGCCACAAATCGAATTGATATTCTCGATCAAGCTCTTTTGAGACCTGGACGAATAGATAGAAAAATTGAGTTCCCAAATCCTAATGAGGAGGTACATAACAATGTTAAATGTCATTGGTGAACAGTTTCCTCTTCAGTTCCTAAACGTTTTTCTTGTGTTTCTCTTTAATAACTTTTAGTTTTGTATCTTATCGGATATATTCGAATACAAATTGTTTGTATGAAGTCTATTTTAGTATGATTACATTTCGGTATTATATTTCTGTATTGCAGTCACGTTTCGATATCTTGAAAATACACTCAAGAAAAATGAATTTAATGCGGGGGATTGATTTGAAGAAGATTGCTGAGAAGATGAACGGCGCATCCGGTGCCGAACTTAAGGTTCGTTAGATTTTTAAGCAAGACTCTCCTGTTTTCTGCTTCAAGTGTTCTTCAAATACTGATCTCTCGTTTATTTGCAGGCTGTTTGCACAGAAGCTGGAATGTTTGCTCTAAGGGAAAGAAGGGTTCATGTGACACAGGAAGATTTCGAGATGGCGGTTGCAAAGGTAATGAAGAAGGATACAGATAAGAACATGTCGCTGCGAAAGCTCTGGAAGTAGTAGATCGAAGTTACCGTTCTACTCGACCCCATTTGAGTACCTATCCCTGTTTGGGAATCAAAGGACGCGCCATTGGCTGTGATAGCAATTCAAAAGAATCTTCCCTCCATGTAAGTTTCTCTAAGCCCTTACACTCAAAACGCGTCTTCCTATTCCCCTGTTTGAAAAGTGTAATTACTTTAGAGGACCCTCTTGAGCTGTCTTATACATTTTTTCCTGAAGGGCATTTGTACTTTCTTGTCCTCATTCTTCTACTTTCCAGGTCTTCGGTTGAAAAATAGCAGCATCTTNCAGCATTTTTTTTTTTTTTTTTTTTGTTCGTTCGTTCGTTCTCTTTTCTCGGGTATGAAAATATTGATAAAATGTTAATGTGAATGTGAATGGATAATTTTTGTTTTACAATATTCGACCCCTTGTGTCGATGCTAAGCCTATAGAGATGTCGATGTCGATGTCGATGATCATCTAATTCCCGGGATACAAGTCTTTTAAGTTTTCTTCCTTAGAAATAGTATTTATTCAACTTTGTTTTGCTGTAGTGTCACAGGCCTTGAGAATGACACCCTTTGACCTGGTCAACTATACACTAAAGATAAATAGGGATGATACTTTTGTGAAGACTTGGCTATTAATTATTGTATGTTAATTGCATGTGGGTTTGGTCAATTTTGAACATGCATTTTGTCATTATTAGGCGTCTTACGTCCATTGCCCTTTTTAAGGACAAAACCTTTTGATTGGTAAATCATTGGGTCAAAAAGCAAATGTTATGGAACATAAATACACTAAAGTAGTTTAATCTTTAAATACCATTAAGAAATTAGAGGTTGAATCTTCAAACCCGCACTCTTAGATCGGTGATTGAATGTCCAAATCTTTATTTACTCTCGATTAAGAGATCATGTTAGATTTTCGTACTCTCACTTACTTTCGATTAAGAGAGCAATAGTTGAATCTCCTTACCTTTACTTACTCTCGATTAGGAGATTAGAGCTCAGATTTAATCTTTGTATACTCACTTACTGATCAAAGGTTGAACTCCTAAACTTCACTTATTCTTTATCCAGAGATCAGGTTGAATGCTCGATTAAGAGATCAATGGTTGAATCTCCAAACCCTCCTTTACTCCCAACTAAGAGAACATGGGTTGATCGTCCAAATCCACTTGCTTTCGAAATAAGAGATCTAGTTAAACTTTTGTACATTCGCTCACTTCTAGTTAAGATATTAGAAGTTGAATCTCCAAACCGAACAAAGAGATTGATAGGTGAATGATTGTTGGTGAAAAAGCAAAATAATAAATTATGGTATGGATTGCGGCCTCCCATCTAACTGCATGAAGATGATTGAATTTATTTTGCCTTTGACTTTTTGGTTGCCTAAGTACTTATCTCTATGCAATAAATGTACATTTCATTTTTTTTTTTTTTTTAATAATTGTATTAGGTCTTTGTTTAAACAAGAATGAAATTCTTATTTTTCAATATATTTTTTAGAATATTTACAAAAAAAAAAGAAAAAAAGAAAAAAAAATGTNAAAAAAAAAAAAAAAAAAAAAAAAAAAAAAAAAAAAAAGATTCAATCACACGAACAACAAAACCCAATTCCAGATCTCGAAAACCTGTTTGACTTTCAAATCCCCAATTTTTTAAAATTGGATTCCACTGAAAACCAATCTTTCAATCCCTTAATTCTCCTGGAAAACATGTTCATATCAAGACCTCAAAACAATCCCCTCCAATGGCGGCGCCTCTGCTTCTTCCTCTTCCTCTTCCTCTCCCACCTTCTCCATTTCTCCCAAGCCGATCTCGGCACCGCTTCCAGATACCCCCCGCCCTATTCCCGTAAGAACCCCCGCTTCGATTTCCAACACCAAGTTCCGGTTTTTTGAAATTTCGGGATTCTGACTTTTGTTTGTTTGTTTCCGTTTGTTGCAGCGACGGAGTGTTTTGGTGGGGATTTGACTCAGTTTCCGACCAGCAACCTCTTCGCGGCGGCCGGAGACGGAGTTTGGGAGAACGGAGCAGCGTGTGGGAGACAGTATTTTGTTAGGTGTTTCAGTGCGTCAGACCCGGAAGCCTGTGTGCCTGATCAGACTATTCAGATTACGATCGTCGATTACGCTCCGTCGATCGTTTCAGTTCCGACGGCGACCGGAACTACGATGATTCTGTCGACGACGGCGTATAATTCCATTGTTAATACCTCCGCGACTGTCAATTTCGTCACCGTTGAATTCCTGCAGTAATTTTCTCCACTCTGAATTTTTTTTATTCCTTTTAATAATTTTTTACTTGGGTTGACTTATAATTACAGTGTCTCAAAAATAATTTTTTTATTTACTTAATAAATCTTTTATATAAAATTATTAATCCAAAGATTTAAGTATTTTTTAAATATTTAAAAAGTTATTTCAAACATTGGTTCTTGGTTGTTGATGCAGGGTATGATGGGTAAAGGTTTGGAGAGACTGGGATTGCTACCAAATTGTGAGTGAAATTAATGCAAATTCTTGTATTTTAAATTGTAATATCCATGCTCGAATAATAATTATAAATAGTATCATTCTTTTCGTATTATTGCGGATTATGAACTAAACAGTGATGGATGCTTCTCGTAAGTTTTTCACGGTTTTCTTTAGGAGGATTTTCGGGTCGAGTTGGTGCAAAAAAAGATGATTCGTTGGCATGGGGGATAGGATTAAATATGCTCGAGACCGGTTTCGTTCACTTTTCCTTCTATATTTGGGTTCAGGTAGATTGGACCGGTAAAATTAGACCAAATAACAACAATCAATTAGGTTAGATACGCTTAAATACTTTTATCAATGTAGCTAAGCCAATAGTCATATTCGATATATATTCAACTTGGTCGGGAAGAGCCTATTGTTACAAGAATCTCTTTTTATGTTAGCAGGAGGGGGCAGACTTTCCTATGGTAGTCCCGCTATAGCCTCTAAACATCAATCCCGTCATCTTTCTTTGGCTAAGCTAGTCATGTTAGCTTCATATAAGAACCTTTAAAAAAAGGATAAGAAGACACCCGTCATTCAGCTCGACCCCCACAAACGACCAAATTTAGAAACAACTCGAAAATCCACGAACTAAAAATGTTATATATATATATATGGAAAAATGTTGAAATAGGTAATTTTGTGGAATAGAAATTAACTATTATTATGATATCTTTTTTTGGGTATAATTACAAATTTAAAAAGCCAACCAATTCATCGCTTCATTTTCACCTTCCTTCCTCTCCCCGAAAAAGATGACCACCAATCTACTCGTCTTCCGCCCCATCGGACTCCGACCATCTGCCAGCGCCGGCACCGGTCACCGGAAACCAGATCCCCAGCGCCATTACAAGCCCTGGTGGAAACCTTGCCCGCCGAACAAAATCACCGAGGGCGCGCAGCCAGATCCTAATTCGGATTCGAATTCGAATTCGAATTCGGCAGAGAAGGCAGCAGGGAATCGATTCTCTCCCGGTGGCTTAACGGCAGAGAAAGCGAGGCAACTCCGAATTATGACGTCGAAAACCGATTGTTTTCATGACGGAATGTACCATTCGGGTGTCGCATCTCGTCTGGCTTCGGATTTCTCAAACACTAAGAATGACACCGGAAAATAGATTAAGAGGAAGGGGAAGAAGAATGTGAGATTCCGGTACCGGTGATTCAACGGATACCCCATCTTATAATCTCTCACATTCTTTCTTCATCTTTATAATAAGATGTAATTATTAAAAGTGGAATATGATGAACATATCTATTTCGAGTAATTCTTATTAAATAACGAATCAGATCATAAAATATTAAATTTTGCCATTCAAATTTAATACATACTCGTAAAATTATACTCATTGTTACAGTAATAATAATAAGAAGAAAAGTAAAGGCATTAAAAAAACTCACAGCATCATCATGATCATGATCATGAGCATGTGGAGATGGGGAATTGAGTTCACTTGCTCTCAGCATCATAGATATCACTTCTGAACATACCCATCAAGGAACACAACACAATTATGAAATAAAACAAACAAAAATGATGTTTATACTCAACAATACAATGCTGAAAGGAACCGAATCGAAAATCGGACTGGACCTTGGTCAGTACGGTTCTCAGTTTTGATCAAAGAAAACCGACCTTTCTTTCTCAAATTCAACCCTTCTCCTTCCTCTCGAGTATTTCATTGTCTCATTTAGTATTCATAGTCACTGTTCACTACATAGTGTCATGATCATACTTGTCTAAAGCGTGTTGCCTAAGGTTGCACAACGGTTGTCCTGGTCATGCTTGTATAGGATGTGTTGTCCATGACTGCATGCTTGTTCCAAACCCCCTTTACTTGCTTCAATGTTAGATAGGCCTTTACTATATGAGAGTGTATGACCGGTTACCAAAATCATGTCTACACATGACAGGGTTAAAATGACCCAAAATGTACTATAAGGGATGTGACTAGTTGTCAATTTCCTACTCAGGTTATATGCTATCAAAGTCGTTGTTCCCTACTCACTTTTAGCTTAAAACATTGTGTACAACGTATGACCTCGCTCACGTTTTCCAAAATATTTCTCTCAAACATGACTCAAGACTCGAGCATACGCCAATATGGTCCGCAAAGTCTGAATTTCACACGGTTGACTTGTTCACTGGATTAGAACAAGTGTTGCACAATCGCTATCCCGCTACTGCAAAAGTGCGATTGTGACACGTAGCTCCTCCATGATGTCACCACGACATTGGAAAGCTAAAATCGACATCAACCTTATTTTCATTTTGATCTCTCTAACGACAATCAGGTCTCTTTTCTGTGAAAACGAACCAGGTGGGGACGGGTCGATTTTGCATGAAACCCGACCTGAGCCAACCCACTTATACAAACCCTTTTAACTTTTGGAATAGGAAAATGTGAGTTTCATATTCTCATACCTTCAGCTAATTGAGCTACTCTCAAACCTCCCATGGTTGGTGCGCAGCTCGTTTCAGGATGTTACCCTGACAATAAGCAACGGCCATTAGTGTAACAGCCCAAGCCCATCGCTAGCCGATATTGTAAATATTGTTCTCTTTGGGCTTTCCCTTTCGCGCTTAACCTTAAGGTTGGGACAGGTTCCACACCCTTAACAAATGCTTCGTTCCCCTCTCCAACCGATGTGGGATCTCACAATCCACCCTCCTATAGAGCCCAACATCCTCACCGGCACTCTTTCCTCTCTCTAATCGACGTGAGATCTCAAAATCCACCCCCCTTTGGGGCTCAACGACCTTGCTGGTACAACGCCCGGTGACTGGCTCTGATACTATTTGTAACAACTCAAGCCCACTGCTATCAGATATTGTCTTCTTTGGGCTTTCCCCTTCGGAGTTTCCCTCAAGATTTTTAAAACGCGTCTGCTAGGGAGAGGTTTCCATACCCATATAAAAATGTTTCGTTTCCCTCTCCAACTGAGGTGTGATCTCACAATTGAAATCACTAGCTTCTCTTGAGACCTATGAACACACCTCAGGAGCCATCAAAGCCTTGATCCCTGTACAATCATTTGTACACTAGATCAACAACATTCAGAAACCCAACAAATTTCACTCATGAAGTCACAAAGAAAAACTCCATAATTAAACACTAACCTCCCTTTATATATATCCACGAATGTCCGAGCCAAATTGTACACACCTCTACTATACTTACGAGACAACTATTTGTGTCAGGAACCACGAATCTCCACAATAGTATGATATTGTCCACTTTGAGCATAAGCTCTCATAATTTTGCTTTTGGTTTCCCCAAAAGGCCGGGACTCTTCTCCCAACAATCCTCCTCTCAAACAAAGTACACCATAGTGTCTCCCCTGAGACCTATGGAGTCCACAACCAGCCTCTCCCCTTAATCGAGATTCGACTCCTTCTCTGAAGCCCTCTAACACAGTACACCCCTTTGTTCAACACTTAGAGTCACTTTTGACTACACCTTCGAGGCTCACAACTGTTTTATTCGACACTTGCGGACTCTATATTGACATGGCTAAGCCATGACTATGATACCAAGTTCGAAACTACGACTCTCCACAATGGTATGATATTTTCCACTTTGAGCATAAGCTCTCATAGCTTTACTTTTGGTTTCCCAGAAATGCCTCATACCAACGAAGATATATTCCTTACTTATAAACCCATAATCAACCCGACGTGGGACTCTTCTCCCAATAATTCTCAACGGTTTGACCCGACTACACCTCTATTAAAATACCATAACAATTCTCAAACAAAGAAGACACACGTTTAAGAAACAGCGGATGCAGATCATCAACAAATGAACAGAGAAGCATGAAAATCCCAAGATTCAAGAACTGGCATTCAATATGATATGATCAATGATTAAAGCAGATATAAGGGTTTAAAAGGATACACCAAGTAAAAGCCATGGGCAAAAGCACCAGCCAAAACCGCCGTGAACAGCCGATCCCTCATAACAGGGTTCTTCCGCAGAGCAATTCTGACTGAAAATCAAATATAGAATCTCGTTCGAACAAAACCCAGATGGAAAATCATTACAAAATCTGGAAAAAATGAAAACCCCAGAGGATTAAACTTACTGAGAGGAAGAACAGGAGCATAAACCAGAGGAACCAAGAACTTGATTGGAGCTGATCGCTTCTTCGGAACAGCCTCCCTTTTCAGCACAAAAGAATCAGATGGGAGATTCAGAAAATCAACGCTAATGGGAATTAAAATGAATCGAACACAGAAGAATGTTTCGAGGACTGACCGAGAATTGGAATCGAAGGGCGCGGCCATGGCGGAGGCGGAGGCGGAACCGGCGGCTGTCGATTTGATGGCGGGCGGCGGCTATTAGAAAATTAACTTCACCCTCAGCACACTGGAATCGAAACTGGTAATTAGTTTCGTTTCATCGACGATCCNTTTTTTTTTTTTTTTTTTTTTTTTTTTTTTAATTAATAAAAAATAAAAAATTTGAAAGTGTGAACATATTAAAGTTTTAAAACTTTTTTAGCCTAATGTTTTTAAGCACTTGAATTACAAGTATTTGAACTTAGCGTTCGAAGAAAATGAGTATGTATCAATATCGATCATAGTTGTAAGCAAGAAAATCGTAAATTATCAATATCGATCATAGTTGTAAGTAAGAAAATCGTAAATTACAATTACACTGTCTCTAGTTAGTAATCATCCATCAACAATATATGTGATACAAGTAATTGAGGGATATATGAATAAATCAAGACAACATGTGAATGAGAGCGATTCCGATGATAAGATGATTAAGAAAGACTTAAAAGAATTGAAAGTCGATTCCTAAACCAACAAGGTGCATTTTCCTTATCAGTGGATTAATGATAGGAACGCTATGATCAAGCGTGCTTTGTGTTACAATTAAACTCTTACGGCAGCGGGACAACGATTGTGCGACACTTGTTTTAACCTAATGAACAAGTTAGCCATGAGAAATTCGAATTTTGCGGACAACGTCGGTATAAGCTCGAGCTTTGAGTCACGTTTGCGAGTATTGTTTTAGAAAACGTGAGTGAGGAAATACAGTTGAAAATAATTTGAGAGGATTGGAGAAACAATTGTTGAAAGAAAGTTTGAAAGTCGTTATATGGCTATAAGCAAAAATAGAACATCACAGCTTAAATATCGTATAACTCGGGTAGAAAGAATTGACAACTAGTCGCATTTCCGTATAGTACATTTTGGGACATTCTAGTCGTGACGGGTGTAGACATGATTTTGGTGACCAGTCATATACTCTCGTATTGACACAACATGAAATAGTAATATCTATTGAAGATGAAAGCATGTAAAACATGTTTGGAACGGGCATGCAGCCATGAACAATACATCCTGAACAAGCATTATCGAGACAACCGATATACGTCCATAGACAACACGTTACTCAACTTTTGGGTTTACCTCCAAATCCCCTGACCAATACCTCCCCCCACTCTCATTATCATCTTCCTTAGCCCATCAAAGCCCCATTCTTTCTCTTTTCTTACAATTGTAGGACTTGTCCTTGTCGGTGTCGGCTTCAACCGTCATCCCAAAGCTTCTAGCTTTTTTGTTATGCCCACTAAATTGTCGGACAAGGCTTTGATTTATCCTAAAAAGATCCTATCCAAATGGTTGGGATGCCACCCAAACCCTAAACTCTCTCCTGTATAAATCTCAAAACTTACGATTATGTACCTATCAGATCTTATTTTAACGTTTATACAACATGTTAACTATATTAATTAAGAATTATGTGATCGTAGGACGGGATCCAAATAGGGTTAGATCGTTTGGTAACAAAAGCTTTATTACAAGCACGGTTTACAATAAAATTATTTAACACGAGCGAGACCTAACGCTGTTCTTGAGCTATACATGTTTACAATATGTTGGATGGATCCAAAAAGGACAGTGCCCAAAAACCTAGAGGGTGGAGATGTCAGCTCATTACCCTAACAAAAGTAAAAGGTCCCAAAGTGAGAGAGAGTGAATGAAATGGAAGCTTTTTAAGGGCAAAATGAGTGGTTTTCAGTGTCGGTTGGTGGTGGTGGCTGCAGCCAATGGTAGTGGCGTTGGACAATCTTTGGGGTGTGCCCTAAAAATGATGTCCTAAAAATGATGTCCCATAGTCCTTCAAGTGGGCCTCAGAGTCCTTTCAAGTGGGCCTCGTTTGTTTTACGATATGGTCACGTTTCCTATTTCTCGTTTATTAAGAGTAAAGACCATCTCCACAAATCAACATGAGTTCTTCCAACATGTTTTATCCTCACTCACATGAATCTTAGAGAAATTCTATATTAGGTGACTTTCGAGGAATTTTTCTAAGTAAAGAAAAGTGAATTTTATTAGTATAGGTAGTGACTTTCAATTCTTTTATGTTTGTCTTAGTCATCCTAGTTTTAACGTTGCTCTTATTTAGATGTGATCTCGGTTGATTCATGTACTCTTCCTTTACTCACGTATCACACTTATAGTTTGGAATTGGTAAAGCTTTAGTAACAGCTCAAGCCCACTGCTAGCACATATGGTCTTCTTTGTGCTTTCCCTTTCAAAAACGCGTATTCTAAGGAAAGGTTTCACACATTTATAAAGAAGATTTCGTTCTCCTCTCCAACCGATGTGGGATCTCACAGCTTCTCTCCATGACTGAGTAGAGTATCATCCTTCGGTTTGTGTTATGTATTTTCATAGGCCATGTTGAGCCCTTTTTTGCTTGAAGATTGGGACTTATCAAGGAAAACAAGCCATCATGGGTATTTTCATACAAAACCCACAAAATTTTATGAGGGAAATCATATCTTAAAGGGAAAAAGAAGAGGAGAAGTTAATGGTAGGGCAAGGAAACATGATGATAAGAGAAAGAACAATTGAATGAAGGTTGTAATATCATGTTGTGGAAGGAGATAGCATGTGGGAAGGCATAAACTAGAGGATATCAAGCACTTGTCACTCTCCATACCTTATATCAACTATTGCTGATGCTAACTCAACGATGGCCTTTTGTGTTCATACTTCCATTTCTCATCAAAACGAGATATTCAGCTCACGAGTCTAGAAAATTTGAGGTCGTATAGCTTGAAATTGAATAGTTTTTATATATGGATAGGTACGTATGTTTCTTTTTCACGAAGATTGAGAGACGTTATTTCTCGTAAGGACCTGACTTAAATGAGATAGAGGAGATCGAGTGGAGACCATGATAGAGAATACGATCCCCCTCTCTAACCCTTTTTCTTACGTATTGTTTTAGGTACAAAATAAAAAACTCGGGCTAAACGTTGTAATTTAAACCATGATTAGGTTAGATTTGAGAGAGAGGTGGAAAAGGGGAGAGCTTTCTTTTTGTCTGCTTAGGCCAAACATTAAAGAGGATAATGTTTGAAGGAAGTGTTGAGCTTTTGTGTGTCCCTCCAATGATTTGGTTGGTCACTCCTATGTTTCTTTACCTTTTTTTTTTTGTCTGTCGTTTTTTTTTATTTTTTTATTAACATATTCACGTAGTGGATAAGACACTAAATACACGGCTGGTCCAAACACGAGACAAGGAGGTTTATGTTTTAAACTAGGATTTGGATTTGACACCTGATACCCTCGACATATTCCTGTAACATGTTTTATAGTCTACTTGTCTTTAAGTGCTTCTAAAACGGAAAATTATCCCCATAAACCATTATAAATTCTTTCAGCATGATTTGTTCTCACTCACAAGGGTAAGATAACTCCTAGATAAGTACGTTTAATCTTGAAGTTCTTAGGGTTAAAACACCAAGTTAAATTGAGTGCATTGGTCGGTAATTTAAATACTTACTTAAAAAAAATATGAAGATTTTCTAGGGTCGGTAAGCCTAACAAAGAATTAGGGTTGTTTCATTTGTGTAAGACTCGAAGAGCTATCAAATCAAGATAAACTGAGCACGTTAATTGCATATGATCGGAGAAGTTTCCTTCTTACCTCGTGTGCTTCATACATTCAGTGTTTCGTTTTTCTCGCTTGCTTCAGTTATAGCTCTGAATGGGGTATAAGGTGCCGTTAGATCGTCTCTCTTACAATTCACCCGTTATATCAACGTTTAATTCATGAACTTATAAAAATTTAGACGTAAGAACGTATCCGTTATCGTGATTGAGAGGTAAAAAAGAATANAAAAAAAAAAAAAAAAAAAAAAAAAAAAAAAAAAAAAAGGGATGATGGTGGCAGTGAAACCTCATTAGAAAAGATGGGTTTTAACTGAAAAAGTGAAAAAAGGCATAAAAAGTACAGATTCTTCGCTTTCCTCATCATATTCTCTCTTTATATTTATATAACTTTTCTGCCAAATCTCAGAGGTTGTTATCTTTGTACTCAAAAACCTCACCTGATTCCTTCTCCTTTTTAGATTCTTTCCTTTTTCTTTTTTTTTTTTTTTTCAAAAATTAAAATTAGAATTTTTACCCAAAAAAAAAAGGTAACGTTTTTGTTTTATACTCTCGTTTTTAAGTATAACAGAGATAATGATTCGTTTCTTATGTCGATGTCGAATTCATAGACATATCACGACAAATTTCAAATCCTGTATTGAATCTTTGTCATATATACCTTGCTGTCTTTACCTTTTTTAAAAGGGTTTCGATGCATATCTATTACCTTTTGTGCAAAATCTCGAACCCTTCGAAGACGTCTCGTGTCTACACTCCTTCAAGGAGGGGGACCAGCCTCGTCACTGACACATAGTCCAGTGTCTGGCTCTGATGCTATTTGTAACAGCCCAAACCCTTGTCCTCTTTCGAGTTTCCGCTCAAGGGTTTAAAATAGGTCTAATAGGTAACTGTTTCCACATCCTTATAAACCGTGTTTCGTTCTAATGTGGACTCTCACTGAGAGTCGTTGATGAAAAATGGACGGTGGAGATTTGTTGGGGGGAATTTTTGTGGTTGATTCAAAGATTTGACAATTGGCTGCAAACATTAAAAAAAGACAGTGTTTGCAGGTGTGAAGTAGTTGTCACAGACATGGGGAAAAAATTCCAAAAATAAAACAAAAATATTCCATTGGGAAATTCTCAATGTTATGTTGTGGTGATTGATGTAACCATACAATGAGAAAAGATGATGGATTTTTGTGGCAGAATGAGTGAAAGTGGAGTTCAATTAGCTTACTCTACCTACATCATCATATGTTTCTATCAAAGTTGTTCAAATTAATTTTCAAATCTATTGCCCTACTTCTTGTACCTCATTTCCTAGGTTTCTCGATCAAAACCTTAAAACGTTCAAGCAATGTGTTTTGTTGTTGGTGTTCTTTTCGATCTCTATACGTTTCATCGCTCCTATATGTATCTGATAGCGTTACTGTGAGATCCCACATCAGTTGAAGATGGGAACGACACATTCCTTGTAAGAGGGTAGAAATCTTTCTCTAAGAGACGTGTTTTAAAATCGTGAGTCTGATAGTGATATGTAATGGGTCGAAATGGATAATATCTACTCGCGGTGGACTTGAATTGTTACAAATGGTATCAAAGCTAGTCATCAGTTGGTGTGGCAACGAGGACGTTGAGCCCACAAGGAGTGTGGATAGTGAAATCTCTCACATTAGTTCGAGAAGAAAACGAAACATTTTTTACACGGGTATAGAAACATCTCTGGGACACTCAAAATAAGACAAATGCGCATTTCCTCTCTGAATCGAGAGGTATCAGATCGAAGTAACATCAGTCATGTATTCTAATTTCAGTGATTTACGGGAGAACAAAGTGGATTGTTGAGCCAATTCTAGCATGAGAGGACCCATGAGACAGAACACTGTTGGATGCATTCCTTCGATAGCAGGGCTTCTGCCCATCTCAATTGATCAGTCTTCAGTCAGTAATCTCGTACTCTCGACCGGCTCGAACCACTACGTTATCCATGTTCTGGCTCATTCGTATACTCATCCTATTCATGCCACAAGAACCTGTAGACGCGTTTTAAAACAGTGAAACTGATGGTGATACGTAATGAGCTAAAGCGAACAAAAGAGTTGTTTAGTGGCACAAAGAAAAAAACATAACGAAAAGATCCATATTGGTCTGTAGAGAGACCCGAGCTAATTAGACCTAAAAAATGAATATTTTTTACAACTATAAAGGCTCACGAGAATGAAAATTAAATAAATTATGCTATAATACATGCTCGAAATAAGGATAACCCTTATTTATTTATATATCTTGCCATCAAATTGTTGCATATAACATTGAAAATAATAGTTGGCCCTAGTTCAACCCTATAATCATATATATATATATACACTAGGCACATGCACTTGTCTTTTTTTTTTTGCCCTTACAAATTATGTACATTTGTAATTTGTTTGTGCCTCCAAATTTTAGGGTTTGTGTTTTCTTAATATTCCACACAAATGTATGACCAAACATATTGGTGGGTCCCAACCCATTAATTTTCACGGTGCCTNCGAAAAAAAAAAAGAAAAAGTGGGGTTTTGAAAATGAATGAGCTAATCATTCCTAGATAGAACATGAAAGAAATTATGTGGGAAAGTTGGAATTTATTTCTTCTCAATCATTCCCTAAACAAACATACAAATATAATCACAAGGGAGATTCTTATTTTCATAATAATCTAGAGAATATACACTACGAGAATTTGAGTTGTCGATCTAGGGTATATGCCCTAATCGGTTAAAACGGTTTTGCTCATAATCCATGAAGAGGAAATCATGATATCGAGAGAAAGAGTTGGAGCTCGATGCACCCGATTCTTCCTGCTCGATTCCATCCATATTCTGCCTTGAATCAATAGGATTAAAATTCTCGAATCATATTCTAATGAATCCACTGAAAAAGAAACAAAGAGTTGGAGCTCGATGAGCCCAATTCTTCCTTCTCGATTCCATCTATATTCTACCTTCAATTAGAATAATTTGAAATTCTCGAATCACAATGCTAAAAGAAAAAGTTGGAGCTCGATGCACCTAAACCCTGAATCATCCTGTCCTCGACTAAACCCTGAATCATCCTGTCCTCGACTTATAAGTTAATAGTTAATACAAAATTCTATTTTTATGAAAAAAAATAAATAAATATTAAAGTCAAACATTTTAATATCTATCNCTCACGGTTTTAAAACGCGTCTGTTAGAGAGAGGTTTCCACACTCTTATAAAAAAAGGTTTTGTTCCTCGATGCGGGATATCGCAATCCACTCCCTTGGAGCCAAGTGTCCTCGCTAGAACATCATCCTATATCTAGCTCTGATACTATTTGTACCAGCCAAAGCCCATCGCTGACAAATCTTGTCCGCTTTGGTCTGTTACGTATCGTTATCAGCCTCACAATTTTAAAACGTATTTGCTAGGGAGAGGTTTCTACACTTTTATAAGAAATGATTGATTCCCCTCTCTAACCATTGTGGGATCTTAGAGATAAACTCGACTACACAGGTCTACTTAAAATCTCGAGCTTAATTTTGATTGAAATGCAAGAAGTCGATTCGATTATAAGCTAGAACAAAATACTTCGAAAGTATATGAACGTTAAAACGAAGTAAGGAGCAGCACAAATGTAGAGATCGGGGAATTCAAAGCATATGTTATATGGGATTTGTGAAAAGTGAGAAAGGTAAGAAATTGGGCACACACAACTATGGGTAATATGTTTAATTTACTATAGGAGGCACATTAGGGGCATAAGGTCCCAAGATGTCTTGGGATTATTAGGACAAGATTAGGGATAGATGCCTTTGTGTGGGGTACCCCAATGTTGGGTCAACTACATAGCCTATTTCCCCACCTAAGCCATACAAACAAACCCTAAGACTAGACAGCCTTGTTCCCATGTGCTCAAATTTAAGAGCAACATTCCAAAACGACAACCTCCTTTGTGCCTCTCTTTCTCTCTCCCTCTCTTAAAAAAACATCTTTTTTTGAGAAGAGAAGCTAAATTTTTATATAAACACTACTCGGGTTTCGAACAATAAGAAGTATCTCTAAGCTTTATTGTTAAAAAATTGCAATATCATCATTGATCTTTCATAAACGTTTCAAAACTACCCTTAAAGTATAAAGGGTAGTGACCCCAGTGTTGATGGTGGGGTAGTGACCCAAGTCAAATATTGGGACCCCGAACAATGTCATATCATTTCAGGTCACTGCTATACTCAATTTAGGTCTCAATTTTCATCCAACGTTCTAAGATTTTTATTTTAATGATAGTTTTGAAACATTTATGAAAGGTCGATTCCATTAACTAATAATCTTTACACTTCTACATGTGCAATGACGTGAATAATTTGATTTATAATATGTCCGAAATGTATGCCTTTAATATTAAATTACGAAAAAAAAAAAGAAAAAGTGGGGTTTTGAAAATGAATGAGCTAATCATTCCTAGATAGAACATGAAAGAAATTATGTGGGAAAGTTGGAATTTATTTCTTCTCAATCATTCCCTAAACAAACATACAAATATAATCACAAGGGAGATTCTTATTTTCATAATAATCTAGAGAATATACACTACGAGAATTTGAGTTGTCGATCTAGGGTATATGCCCTAATCGGTTAAAACGGTTTTGCTCATAATCCATGAAGAGGAAATCATGATATCGAGAGAAAGAGTTGGAGCTCGATGCACCCGATTCTTCCTGCTCGATTCCATCCATATTCTGCCTTGAATCAATAGGATTAAAATTCTCGAATCATATTCTAATGAATCCACTGAAAAAGAAACAAAGAGTTGGAGCTCGATGAGCCCAATTCTTCCTTCTCGATTCCATCTATATTCTACCTTCAATTAGAATAATTTGAAATTCTCGAATCACAATGCTAAAAGAAAAAGTTGGAGCTCGATGCACCTAAACCCTGAATCATCCTGTCCTCGACTAAACCCTGAATCATCCTGTCCTCGACTTATAAGTTAATAGTTAATACAAAATTCTATTTTTATGAAAAAAAATAAATAAATATTAAAGTCAAACATTTTAATATCTATCCCTAATTTAAGAAATTATTTATATATATATATATATATATAATATGTTAATTAAATAAATATACATATATTAACTGTTAATTGATCATGCCCAACAATTGCTTCCCCTAATTAATTTCAATAAAGTCAATTGAAATAAAATAATTAATAATTAAATTCATCGATAATATCCTTGTTTTAAGGTCCAAAAAAATGGTTAATTATTATTATAATTAATTAATTAATTAATTAAAAACAGCATGAAGAAGATCCTAATTAGGTATGTGAATCAAAATAAACAACTCATGCTGATCTGTCATCTCCAATCATTCCTTAAAAAACACCTCAAAAATTAAAAATAAAAATAAAATAAATAAATAACCCTTGAGAAATTAATTAATTACAAAATGTCCACAAAAATTAGAAAAATTAAAATTCGGATCCCTCTCTTTCTCTTATATTTATTTTTTTCTTTGGGAAACTGAAATAATTAATTGCATTTATTCCAAAATAAAATACCATAATACAAAATGGGGCACGTTTTTTAATTAGAATGTCCTACCTTAATATAATATTCTTTAATTAACTAATAAATATATTTAGAGATAAATATTTGCATTTATTTAATTACTTTGTTATTAATTATTTTGTACGTTTGACCTGAGTTGGATCCACATCAAGAGAGAATATATTTATTATGAGGTGACAAAAAAATTAATTACTAAATATTATATTATTAGTTATTTAAATTTAAATTAATATAAAGGAAAATTTTGTCTTTAATATGATATTATATGAAGGTTCTATTTCCCACCATTTAAATTTTATATTTGAACTATAATTTTTTTCCCATTTTTAATTTAACAAAATAAAAATAATATATTGTATTTAAATATTTAAAAAATATATAAATAAAAAATGGAGCTTAAATAGCTCAGAAATTTTGAACCCATGTCTTTTTTAAATTACCAAACAATTAAACATAAAATTGAGAGTATTAAAAATAAAAATTAATATTGTAATATTAAAAAATAAAAAAAAAATGAAAATAATTTAAGTTATAATTCAATCCAATAAATAATTTAAAAATTATAATTTAATCCAAAAAAATGCTATACACAACATCTTACCACATACACACATATATATATATTTTAAGAAGAAGATAAGCTCTATTAGGCACCAATTTAAGAATATCTCTTGACCCATTAATTTCTCTNAAAAAAAAAAAAAAAAAAAAAAAAAAAACTCTAGTCGAGTTCGGTTGAAATAAATGAAATTTTATGAATTAGAATGGTCAATTGATTCTCCTGGGTGGGTTGACCTTTAATAGACTCCGTTCTCCGGAGCCCTCGACACTCTAGTCACTTTTGACTATACCTTCAATGTTCACAATTCTTTATTCGATATTGGAGGATTATATTGACATGAATAAGTTTAAGACATGACTCTGATACTGCTAAGAGTCACGACTCTCAACAATAGTATGATATTGTCCACTTTAAAGTCTTGTAGTTTTAGTCTGTACTTTTTCAAAAGACTTTATACTAATGGAGATAGTGAGAGTGGGACTTAGTTGAAGAATGTACCATAAAATTAAAGATTTATAGGTACCCTTTGGTGGTTGACCCTTAGCATTCCAATGGCGGCCCCTACGGCGGTGGCCTTGCTTTCTCTCTCATAAAATTCTCTCTCCTGAGTTGGGTGTGTGTTGGAGTATTTAAGACCCAAACCCAAACCCACAAAGCTACTAACCATTCAGGAATTCCCCAAACGCTCCCAACCAAACAAAAATGGTGGCCTGGATTTTGTGTTCCTGCTTGTTTCTACTGCTTTTAAGGGCGGCGGTGGTTCTGTGGTGGCGGCCGAGGAAAATAGAACACCATTTCTGCCGCCAAGGAATCAGAGGCCCTCCCTACCGTTTCTTCATCGGAAATGTTAAGGAAATTGTCGGAATGATGATTAAAGCTTCCTCCGATCATTCTTTTCCTAATTCTTCTCATAATATTCTTCCTCGTGTTCTTCCTTTCTATCATCACTGGAAGAAGATTTACGGTATTTTCTCTCTCCTCCCTCTCTCTCTCTCTCTAGATTTTTAATTTTCAATTTTCCCACTTTTTTGGCAAAATTTTTACTACCCATTTGCTTGTTTTGTGTTTTTTGTCTGAAAATTAACTACTTCCCTTAAAAGATGCTCTTTTTTCCATAAAAATTCATTGCCCATTAGCTATTTTACCCCATCTCCCTCTCCTAAACTTTGATCTTTACTGTACAAAGGTAAGGAATCACGAATCTCCACAGTGGTACGATATTGTCTACTTTAAGCATAAGTTTTCGTGACTTTGCTTTTGATTGTTACAACCGGACTCGTACTAATAGAGATGTGTTTCTTACATATAAATTCATGATCATGTGGGATCCTGCCCAATGATCCACGATATCTCTTTTGCCACCCATCTTCTAAAATTGAAAACTTTAGTATTTGAAGAACATAATATAGAGATTTGAAGCTTTTTTTTTTTCTTTTTTTTTGTATGGATCGTGGAGAAAAGAAGTTGAGAATAATGGTTTGTGTGTTTTGTGGTGAAAAGGGTCAAAATTTCTAGTGTGGTTCGGGCCAACGGTGAGATTGGCAGTGTCTGATCCAGACCTGATTCGAGAAATCTTCACATCAAAATCAGAATTGTGCGAGAAAAACGAACCTCACCCACTCGTTAAACAGCTTGAAGGCGATGGCCTCCTCAGCCTCAAAGGCCAAAAATGGGCTCTTCATCGCAAGATCATCTCTCCCTCTTTCCACATGGACAACCTCAAAGTATTCTCTCTCTCTCTCTCTCTCTCTCTCTATATATATATATATATATATATATATAGATTGTTTTTTCTAATGGGGTTTAAAAAAAATGATCTTTTTCTTATGGGTTTCTTTTATTTTCAAATGGGGCTTCAAAAAAGATGAATTTTCTCTTATGGGTCTCTTTTATTTTCAAATGGGGTTTAAAAAAAATCATTTTTTTCTTATGGGTTTCGTTTATTTTCAAATGGGGCTTCAAAAAAGATGAATTTTCTCTAATGGGTTTCTTTTATTTTCAAATGGGGTTTCAAAAAAATAATTTTTTTCTTATGGGTTTCGTTTATTTTGAAATGGGGTTTCAAAAAAGATGAATTTTTTCTTATGGGGTCCTATGTTTTTGGATTAGTTGTTGATTCCAGTGATGGCAAAAAGTGTTGTGGAAATGTTGGAGAAATGGTCGGCAATGTCAGCAGATTCCGGCGAGGTGGAAATTGAAGTGTCGGAATGGTTCCAAACCCTAACGGAAGATGTCATCACTAGAACCGCCTTTGGCTCAAGCTATGAAGATGGAAAAGCCATTTTTCGCTTACAAGCTCAACAAATGATCCTTGCTTCTCAAGCCTTTGACAAAGTTTACATCCCTGGTTACAGGTACACTATCCCCGATTCGATTCGATCAACAATGTCGTTATGAATTCATTCAAATGTTATCTTATCTAACGCTAACTTTATCGTGATTAGATTCTTACCCACGAGAACGAACGTGAATTCGTGGCGATTGGATAGAGAAATAAGAAAATCGTTGATGAAATTGATCGATCGACGACACGAGAATTCGATCGAGTCGAGCTCGAAGGATTTATTAGGGTTGATGATTCGAGCATCCAAGTCTTCTCCTTCATCTACAATCACTGTTAATGACATTGTTGAAGAGTGCAAGGGGTTTTTCTTTGCTGGCAAACAGACCACATCTAATTTGCTGACGTGGACAATGATCCTCATGGCAATGCACCCACAATGGCAGATACAGGCACGTGATGAGGTACTAAGGGTGTGTGGGGCACGTGACGTACCCTCCAAAGATGATGTTACAAAGCTCAAAACGGTATGCTTTATTATATGTATTCATATTAGGACAAAATATATTGTCTCCTTTTTTTTCTTTTTTGTTAAAATTATATGATATATTTAGTTGTTGTCGGATCGATGTGCAGTTGAGTATGATTATCAACGAATCCTTACGGTTATATCCACCGACAGTGGCAACTATTCGACAAGCGAAAGCTGATGTGGAGTTTGGTGGTTACATGATTCCACGTGGCACTGAGCTATTGATTCCAATTTTGGCTGTTCATCATGATCAAACGATATGGGGCAATGATGTGAACGAGTTCAATCCAGGACGGTTTGCAGAAGGTGTGGCAAAGGCAGCCAATCATCGGGTTGGATTCATTCCATTTGGGCTTGGAGCTCGGACATGTATAGGCCAAAACTTGGCTCTATTGCAAGCAAAATTAGCTCTCGCACTCATTCTTCAAAAGTTCTCTTTTCGATTGGGTCCCTCTTATCAACACTCACCAGCAGTTCAGATGTTACTTTATCCACGATATGGTGCACCTATTATCTTCCAGAAGTTATCCACTTCATTGCTCCATCAAGATCAACGGTCATGATCATGCCACATCGAAAATATCGTCCTACCTAGTGAAATGTCCAAACTACCCTCGAACCCTTTTGACATATTATTGCAACAAATGCATCCCAAACTAACCTCCCTTCAAGCCTTTTGGCTTCTTTTTTTTTTTCCCCTAAAAAAGATTGCCCTAACCTTCTTCATTGTAACTCTATTGGCATGTAAACTTGTGTTTTTGGCTTAGGAATGTAGAGAGACTAACAACTTAGGGTAAATGAAGATCCCTTGTGTACCCCCTTCTCTCGTTTCTCTCTCGTGTATATGTAATGTATATTCTTTTCATCTATTTCTACGCTTCTTTTTGTATATGATCGTGATCTTGTTTCTCGCTTAATCAAGTGCTTAATCCGAGTAGAGTTACTTTCGGTGGATAAACAGGAGAGAGAAACGAGTGTTAGTGAGGACGTTAGGCCCCAAAAGGAGGCAGATTGTGAGAACGAAACATTCTTTAAAGGGTGTGGAAACCTCTCCTTAGCAAATCCGTTTTATAAATCTTGAGGGAAAGTCTAAAGAAGACAATATCGACTAGCGGTGGTGGACTTGAATTGTTACAGTTACCATTTCAAATATCGAAAACTGATCTTGTGATGAAGTATGACACCAAAATTTTTGGCATTACCAATGCAAAGATGTGAGAGGTTGCTTATTTTGAAGGTTGAGAATTGAATAATTAAGAATTGAGAAACCCCATGAAAGAAAAAGAGAGTTTAAAAGCAAAGGAATTGTTGATGATTGGGTGTTGGTTTGGGCAAGCACAAGAGCACCCTTCCATGATCCACAAATGAAGGCCAAGCTCTCATTTCAATGCCTTCACCAATAAGGATTAAAGAAACAAAAGATAGGGACTTTGGGAAATGGGTATCAATTTTCTTTTGGTGATATCTACTTTCCACATCCTTGTGTTCCCAATTTCTCACCAAAATTCTACAATCTCCAATGATAATACTATAAAAGCACTTTGCTTTCTTGTGCTTTTCTACTTTTTGTCACCATATCAAGAGGCATTGTTGGTTGTTTTTCTAAAAAATTCAAACTTTTTCTTTTCAAATCGATTCTTTTAACGGTTTAACACCTTCTGAGAATAGGTTTAAGAAAAGGGTTAATCAAACGTTTTTAATAAAAGAAAAAACCCGAAACAAAACGAGCTTTTAAAGTGTGACGTTTGAATAAATGAGTAAATGAATGAAACGAGATCATATTCGAATCAGAATGATCATGACGATACATTAACGTAACACATCTTCTATGAAAATCTCATTTTGAAGTAACTTTACGTGGGTAATGACAAATTTTGTTAAAATGACTCGTGTTTGTCGGTCGTGTTTCTGTGGTATCTTGAAGAGAAAAGCTATGATCTTTAAGCTCGTTTTTTATACTCGAAACTCAAGTGTGTGCGCTTGCTAATTTAATTTTGGTTAAAGGAATCAATAGCATGTGAGTCTTAATTATGGCTATAATTATTTTCATTCTCTCTAAACAATTCTTATTATTCTCTCTCAAAATATTATTCTTCCTTATCACATCACTATACTCATTTTGAAATTTGAGCTAAAAGAGAAACCAAAACCATTATTATCACATGCAAAGTGATTTGGATAATAATAATTCCCGAGTAATTAATATCATTTTCTTTTGTGCACGAACGAACTAACACCACATCTGATTGAAAATAGTTTTGAAGATAGTTAAGTCACTACTTATATTAACGACGAATATTTTCTTTTTCTGTAACTCAGTCATAAGAACTTCAATCGTATTGGTTTGTGGCCTGTGATCGTATCTTCTTTTTCGATGATCCAACATAAGAACTTCAAAGTTAATCGTGTTTGGTTCGGAGCGATCTAGGTTCCCTGTTCGGGATTATGGGCATAGTCTTCACTCTTAGAAGGAATTCAAGACAAATAGGTAGCGTGATCATGTCGTAGAGGAATGTGAAGGTGATCAGGGGACGGAATTAATAAATTAACTATAAAATTGATGTAGTTTGATTTGATTTTAATTGATTATTAGAAGGCTTCTCCATGACTCATGGGTTTGTGTAAGTTGGCATGCTTCCACATTAATATCAAAGCCTTTGTCTCCTCCACCTGCACTACAAGACAAGATCAACATTCTAATATTCCTTATTTTAATTTAGTCTTGAAAGAAAAGGAGATGAGCTGGTTGATGCCTGGCCTTCATTACACCAAACACACCTTCATTTACTTCAAATTAATGCAAATCTCACTCATTATATTATAAACAATAAGGTTTTTTCTTTTGTTTTTTTTGAGAATTCTTAGTCTTATGTTATGAGCTCAAAATTCTTGGGTTTGTTTCATGAAATGAGAGAAAAGATATGTTTTGATACGGAGACGATGAGTAGGTTCATGCGATTGTTACTCGATTTCTTATTTGTACCATCTGAACACATAACTATTTCATTTGTTGATTTTGATCTTAGTGGAACTATGTCGATAAAATTTATTTTTCATTTTGATAATTGCAAAGGTAGAAGATCGAGCTATTGACGTTTGGAATAATAACGGATGTTTTATAGGTGAAAATAGTGTTTACTAGCTTTGTTTTTTAAATAAGATCATCAACCGGAAGTACCCAACCCAAACTATAAATGTTGAACTGTGGTTAGATTTTTTATTTTTTATTTTTTTTCCGACTTGGGTTGGATTGTATTTGTTTTAAACAAAAAATTCGAGTCAGTTTGGATGTGATTTGTGAATGTTTGATATTTGAGTTTTATGAAATTTTAGCTATTNAAAAAAAAAAAAAAAAAAAAAAAAAAAAAAAAAAAAAAAAAAAAAAAACAACTCAACTCTGCTCGACTAGTTGGATTGGATGGTCAACTCTATTCAGGATTGTTCGGGTCAATAACAATTTCAAGTCGGTTCAAAAGATTTTTCCAACCAAACCTAACCCGTGTACGCCCGTACATAAAACCGTCGCTTTCAACAATATTATCTTTAATTAACCCTTATTATTTCATTCACAATAATGCACCAACATTTAAAACAATCAAAGTAAGATTGTATATAATATAATTGTACAATTTCTTTTCCCCATTTTCTCATAACAAAATCACTTAATTTAATATAAAAAATTAATATGTCAATTTTCATATTAGATTAAGATTTAGCTCTACTCAATTTCAATAAATCCTAAATACAATAACTAAATTTAAATATTTGAAATGATAAAGACTAAAATAAAACGATAATTAAACTACTGGGACTAACGGTAAAAAAGCAAGACACCCATATTTAAGACGGTAACATTACAGCTCAAGTCCATCGCTAGTAGATTGTCCACTTTGATATGTTACGTATCACCGTCAATCCCATGATTTTGAAAGGCGTTTTGAGATCCCACATTAGTTGAAGAGAGCAACGAAACACTCCTTATACGGATGTGGAAATCTTTTCCTAATAGATGCATTTCAAAATTGTGAGGTTGACGGCGATACGTAACGAACCAAAGTACACAATATCTACAAGTAATGAGCTTAAACTGTTACAAAGACGATCAAGACAATTCATTTCACTAGAACATCAACAAGATGGTCATATTTGTAGAACAAAGCCACTGAAATGAAGATCATATACAATTGAATAAAACAGAGCTTCGTTCCCTGTGTGTGTGTGTGGGAGGCAAAACCACATGGGAATAGCAATCATGAAGAGGTGCAAACGAGACAACAAGAGAGGATTTCGTGGAGCCACATAAATGCACTGCAAAACTTAGAGCTCTGTTTGTTAACTGGATGACAATTCCACCTGCTTAAGCCTACAGCTATGCCTCTTCCCTGTTTCTAAACAGACCCATTTTCCAGCCACAATCACTTTTTTCCCTCTCAATAAACATGAAATGATGTGATTTAACATCAACACACTAAACTCCCATGTGCCAATCATATCTCATTTACCCCTTCTAACTTTCATCAATACAATCATTATCTATTTACAGTTCACATACCAATTACAGAAGGAGGCTTTTACCTTCATTTGCCTCTCTTGGTCAAGTAAAACTCAAAAGAAACCATTTAAATGTGAGATCTCACATCAGTTAGAGAGGGGAACGAAACATTTTTTGTAAGGGTGTAGAAACCTTTCCCTAGTAAACACGTTTTAAAAACATTAAGGGGAAGCCTGGAAAGCCTATCTGCTAGCGGTGGGCTTGGGTCGTTACAAATGGTATCAGAGTAAAACACCAGGTCATGTGCCAACGAGGAGGCTGTACCCCGAAGGGAGGTGGATTGTGAGATCCCACATCAGTAGAAGAGGGAAACGAAACAATAACAAGTGCTAACGAGGACACTGGGCCCCGGAGGGAGTGGATTGTGAGATCTCACATCAGTTGAGAGGGGAACAAAACATTCTTTATAAGAGTATGGAAACCTCTCCCTCGCAGACACGTTTTAAAAACTTCAAAGGAAACTCCTTCACGCAATGGGATTAACTGTACCATTAATGGAGAAGCATTTATCATTGAGGTTGAAGAAGCTTTACACTAAAAAGCTGTTTTTGAAGAAGAGGACACAAGAAATGAAACAACAAAAGCTTTGGAGTTCAAAAGTATGACTTTGTTATAGACTTGACTGTAAGATAAGACTGTTGCAAACAAAGCATTGATTAGACTTGACCTGCTGCTCCAACAAAACATAGTGGGGGTTTTTACTATCTTGTTGGACGATTAGGCATTATGGTTTTTCATATTCAATATCACACATCCCTCCAATGTCACCTACTTCAAACATTAAATGTTTCATAAGGCTTCTATACCATCAAATAAATGTTTTTTTTTTTTTATAGGTTGAGATATCCTTTTGGTCTTTTCTTTTCATTCCTTATCCTAAAAACTTCTAGAATTTTGTTTTCAGTCCTTCAACCTTATCTATTTCTTTTCTGCCATATTGATTGAAGAAAGAAACGAATGTCGGCGAGGACACTGGGCTCCGAAAGGGGTGGATTGTGAGATCACACGTCGGTTAGAGAGGGGAACGAAACATTCTTTATAAGAGTGTGAAAACCTCTCTCTAGTAGACACGTTTTAAAATCTTGAGGGGAAGCCCGAAAGAAAAAGTCTAAAAAGGACAATATCTACTAGTGGTGGACTTGGGTCGTTACATAGATTCATGGAATGGACTAGAGGTCAAGTTTCATGATAAGGACTAAAGTAGCTCCAAAAGAATAAAAATGGAAATATGCAGAAACAAAAGCCAAAAGAGAGAGAAGAAGAAGAAGGTATAAACAAATTTAAGTGAATTGTACTTACAACTCACTTCTAATGCTTCTGCTAATTCCTTTAAAGTAGGCACGTTCAGCTCAGGAGTCAGTCTAAGGAAATGGAGATTAATTAAGAAAGTATAACAAATAAGTTAATGATGAGATGACGTTTGTTTGAATTCAAATATTCAAAATAAGCATGATAGTTACAGAGCAAGACCTCACTCTTGTGCATCTGAAAGCAATTGAAGAGCATGAGGGGGGAAATCCACTGTAATAGCTCGAACCAATCCACACCGTAAGCAGATATTTTCCTCTTTAGACTTTCCTTCCGAGCTTCCTCTCAAGGTTTTTAAAACGTGTCTGCTAGGGAGAGGTTTCCACACCCTATAAGAAATGTTTCGTTCCTCTCTCCAACCGATGTGGGATCTCACAATCCACCCCCCTTAGGGCCAATGTCCTCGCTGACACACCGCCCGGTGACTGGCTTTGATTTCATTTGTAAAAGTCCAAACCCACCGCGAGTAGATATTGTCCTCTTTGGGCTTTCTCTTTTAGACTTCCCCTCAAGGTTTTTAAAATGCGTCTGCAAAAGAGAGGTTTCCACACCCTTATAAGGAATGCTTCATTCCCCTTTCCAACCGATGTGTGATCTCATAGTAGACGCATTTTAAAACCTTGAGGGGAAGCTCGAAAGTGCTAGTGGTGGCCTTGGGTTGTTACAAATGGTATCAGAACCAGACATCGGGCACTGTGTCAGCGAGGACGTTGGGCCCCCAAGAGGGTAGATTGTGAGATCCCACGTCAGTTGGAGAGGGGAACAAAACATTCCTTATAAGAGGGTGGAAATCTCTCCCTCGTAGACGCATTTTAAAACCGTGAGGCTGACAGTGATACGTAACGGAACAAAGCGGACAATATCTGCTAGTGATGGGCTAGCTTTGAGACAAGTTCTACACGGGCTTTAATGCCGAGCTGGAACTATACACATCTCTAGTTTGATATATCTGCAGGATGTACATAAGAACACTATCAAGCCTTCTCAAATTAACCTTCTTTTTACTCTAATGGAAATAACATAAACATGCAATGGATAAGGAGGAATAAACAGAATCCGTAAATTCTACTTTATGTACCCAAATCATGTACCCTATGCCGGGTTGTCTCATCATTATTGAATTCTGCACTATACGAATTTACTTAGGTGGAAAACTCACTCTTCCGGAGCAGCTGACTTTGTAGTCAGCATGTTCATCGAACAGAAACAGATCTGTCATTGTAATGACAACTTTTTAATTTAATACCATGAAGAATCATCGTAATTGAAACCTTAAATTGATAGCTCCATAACCAGTCGTGTACATATAGCAGAGAACATGGACGTGGAGATATGTGAGATCCCACATCGGTTGGGGAAGAAAACGAAACATTCTTTATAAGGGCATGGAAACCTCTCCCTAGCAGATGCGTTTTATAACCTTGAGGTAAAACCCAGAAAGGAAAGTCCAAAGAGGACAACATCAGATAGTAGTGGGCTTGGGCTGTTACATATGGTATCAGAGCCAAACACCGGGCGAAATGCCAGCGAGGAGGTTGATCCCCGAAGGGGGGGACACGAGGTGGTGTGCCAGCAAGGACACTGGGCTTCGAAGGGGAGGTGGATTGGGGGGTCCCACATCAATTGAAGAAGGGAACGAGCGTCAACGAGGACGCTGGCTCCAAAGGGGGGTAGATTGTAAGATCCCACACCAGTTGGAGAGGAGAACGAAACATTTTTTATAAGGGTGCGGAAACCTCTCCTTAACAGACGCGTTTTAAAACCTTGAAGGGAAGTCTAGAAGAGAAAGCCCCAAGAGGACAATATCTACCAGCGGTGGGATTAAGCTTGCAAAATACCTGAGGAGAGGATGTTATCATAACATATACCTAAAAGTTGTCAGTTTCTTTCTCCTTCTTTAGTGTGATGTTCCTTGAAGATGATTGCCCCAATCATTATGTATATACATAAACCGATGCTACATCAGGAAGAGGTATAATCCAGTGAAAATTGCAGACAAGCATATAACGAAGTAAAATGATAACAGACAAGCATTTCAAAAGTTTACCTTATCTAGCAGGTAGCTCGGTCCCTTTCCAGGCACAATCAAACGCCTCGACTCATAATACTGTTCATGAAGCCCTTACCAAAACTATTGACAGTAGGCAATGTCAAGAGGGTCAGTGAAACATTGATATCTGTAGATCCAAGAAACCAAGCATGTAAAGAGTTTTGATACCTACAAAAGATGTACAGAATATTGTGTTTTTCTGCTGAAAACAATGCATTTCACAAGAAACAAATGCATCAGAAATTTCTCAGAGTTCCAACAACAAGAAGAACACAACACTTTCAGGAGCTAAGATAAATTCAAATTCAATAAAGTTGTTTGTACACTATAAAATTATACCCCTACCTATTGTAAGGAAGAAAAAAAAGAAGAACATTCTCATATTGCTTTTTACAATTAGAGGGAACCCTTCACAAGAATCAATATTGCATTCTACAGATAAAAAAATTTAAAACTTGAAGAGGAGAAATGCATTTTACTTGTCATCTACTTGAAATGCTTGTGGAAACTAAATTTTTTATTTCCATCAAATGCTCGTCATTTGATATATGGAGAGACAGACGAAGATCAGTAAGCAATAATTCTTTTTCCCAACTTAAAGGACCCGAAGCATATAACGCCTCCATCGTGCATCGATAGGCATGTAACTCTAAGCCATGGATTTTAGCTTCCAATGGCTTGTCTCTGGATAGAAGAAGATTGCCTGTTTCATTTCCCAAATGACAAAAGGATTCAGCATCACTTGACGAACCATCTGTATCTTCGTTGCGGCCAATAGTAACACGACAAGGTAACCCATGGCCGTTACTGTTGGAAATACTGCAACTTCCAACCGAGCATGTAGCTCTATCAGCATCGTTTAGTTCGAAGTTTTCTTCAAAAGAATGGTAAGCCACACCCATTTGTTTCTTCCTATCGCCATTCGTTTCAGAAACGTTGGTTCTATCAAAAGAAGCACCTCCAAGTTGTTCCCCCAGCATACCTCTTTGGATAACAAGTGACTTTACGTGCTCATGCAACATGGATGGATTTCCAGCAACCGATCTATGATACCTTTGCTTTTTCTTCAACACTCTACATTTCAAGCCAGCTCTACCCATTGTTTCGGCTTGAGAATACTCGTAGTTCGATCCCCTTTTCCAGGTTTCTAAGTTGGGAACATTTTGGCATTTCTGAATTTGGGAGCTCAGACCATAAAATCTAGTGCTTGCCTTCTCATCTTCTTTGCTATCATCACCATGATTGCCAGACCTCTGCATGCACAAAACAACATTAGAAAAAGACTGAGATGAAATAGCTTGAAGGAGACAAATAAATATTGCTTTTAATCCCCCTCTCATAATAGACACTTTCAACCTTCCAGTCAAACGACATTGATATACATGCTTCCATTTACAAAAATTTAAAAATTCAAAGACAAAACTAAAGATCATTCTCAAACCATAAAAAGGGAGAAGCTATATGTAACAGTACAAGCCCACCGCTAGCAGATATTGTCCTCTTTGAGCTTTCCCTCAAGGTTTTTAAAACGTGTTTGCTAGGAAGAGGTTTCCACATCCTTATAAAGAATGTTTCGTTCTCCTCCCCAACCGATGTGGGATCTCATCCCCTCAAGGTTTTTAAAACGCATCTGCTAGGGAGAGGTTTCCACACCCTTATACAGAAGGTTTCATTCCCCTCTCCAACCGATGTGAGATGTCACACTACACTTCACTACACTAAATACTACCGAGCTTTTACTGAAACAAAACTTAGGCACTAGCTAATGGACTTATATGTTCATCAGCAGCAAAGCAGGAAAACTGAAACTGAAAAGTAAAACCAAGATAATGTAAAATAAATTCTAGCCTCTGAAATTTTACACTTAATATTTCAACAAAAATAGCTACAAGTGAAAAGTAATCAAGGAAATACTACCTACCTTGCGCATCAAAACCCGTTCATCATCTTGCCAAGATCTTCTTGCCCGAATGTCGAATTTGCTGACCTTAAATTCACCAGAAGATCCAAGTAACCTAACCAAATAGTTGTTCTTCCCCAAAACCTCAGTAACTGTAGCCATTTTCCAAGAACGTTCATTAAATACCTCCACGACGTCGCCAGGAATCCAATTCTCTAACACCTCATGAGAAGCTGGACAAGGCCGAATTGCCTTACGCGACAATCTCTCCACAACAGTTTGATTTCTACCACCCTCAAATTTGTCATATCTAACAGTATAATAGTGACCACTTCCAGACATAATCTCAGCAGAACGCCACGAGCCTGAAGGCAACTCGTTTTTGCTTAGCACTTCAACTTTACTGCCCTTCCTGAATCTCATATTTTCTGGTACTATCTGTTTATTTCAAGCAGAAACAGTAAAAACTAGAGAATTACAACACAAAGTGCTGTTTAAATGAAACTAAAATAAGGAAATAATCAGAAGTACCCAACGAACAATATGAAAAACACTTTCAGTATGCAACAAAATTACTCAAAAGGATCAAAGGACATAAAAACAGATTTTCTGAAGCTCTTCTGAATGTATATAACCAATTGAACAGATCCCATATCAAAAAAATGAAATAAAGGGAACGCTAGGCGATATTAAAATTGAAATCATGAACGTTTGAATGAACAATCGTCTCTCAAATCTGGATTGCTAAGCGAGATTACAACAATAAAATAGGAAATCATTTGGTATTTTCTTCCTCAATCGCTTGTTCATCAACTAACCAGACAATCAAGCAAAACTATCTCCATCACTAGAATCGGACCATAACGACTTCGAAATCGCATTCATACGATGTTCGGTTGCTAAGAAAATGCTGGAACGGAAACGAAAATACAATCGCAAAATCATAAACTCGACATTCAAATAGACTCGATAGAACTAAAAGTAGCATAGTTTCAGCTTTCAATTTCAAAATGTCTCTAGTACAAACAGAAACAATCAACAAACATATCCGAAACCAAAATTTTCTCAACGATTGTTCTGTTTTCCGAGCAACCAAACAGCAAGTCCGAAAATCAAAATTGAAACAGGAAGAAAAAAAAGTAGAGTTCGATGAACAAAGAAACGAAAACTAAATTGTAAAAGGTAACAAAAATCAAGGATCATTGCAATTATGATCTGCGGTGTAAAAAGAAGAACACGGATTGAACCCAGAAAATAATGGAAATCGAAGAAGCGAAGAGGAAGAGAATTCACTGACCTTGGGATTTGAGAGAAATTTGGTATCACAAGAATTCTTCACTGCTTCTGTAATTTGCCTCTGGCTTCGTTAATTTTGTTTATATTTGACATTCAAGGGTGAGATTGAAAATCTTTTTTTTTTTTTTTCCAATTTTTTTTTGTTGGATTCTTCAAAAACCCATTAAATCTTTGTTTTAAAATCGATCAATAAATTTCCCGAGAAGAAAAAAGAAAAAATGGAGCTAACGACGAATAATTAAAATTTATTTTACGGTTTGAAGTTGCCTAGGTCCCAAGAATAGCTTGCTTTCATGGGCTTTCACTGTTCTCTCATTGTACGCTTATGTTCCCACGCTCAAAAATATGATTTTCAAAAAAAAAAAATTAAAAAAAATAGAATATTTCTTAACTTTCTAAATAAAAACAAAAATTATAAACTAACCTAATCGAAATCAATTAATAATGTCGGAGCTAACCAAGTGCGAGATTACAGTCACTCGTAACATAAGGATTAAGACATTTATGCGTAGTATCTGTCAGCTTCACTGTAAGTGGTTTCGTGTCACTGTTATACTTGTCCTAGTCGTGTTATTTATGACCACATGTCATATGTTCTAGTTATGTTTGTCTAGGACGTGTTGTCCAACGCTGCATCCCCGTTTCAAACCCCTTTTACATGCTTTCTTCTTAGACATTTATGCGTAGTATCTATCAGCTTCACTGTAAGTGGTTTCGTGTCACTGCTATACTTGTCCAAGCCGTGTTATCTATGACCACATGTCAGATGTTCTAGTTATGTTTGTCTAGGACGTGTTGTCCAACGCTGCATTCCCGTTCCAAACCCCTTTTACATGTTTTCATCTTAAATACGAGGTATATAACTGTTCACCAAAATCATGTCTACATCCGTTAGGGCTAAAATGTCCAAAAATATGACTAATTGTCACTTCTTGCTACCCGAGTTATATCCTATCAAAGTTGTTGTTGCCTAATTGCCTTCAGCTTATAACATTATTATTTTTTTTCAAATTGTTTTCTAACGTGTTTTCTCGAAACATTTCTCTCAAACGTGAATCGAGACTCAAGCATACATCGACGTTGTCTGCGAAGTTTAAATTTCTCACGACTAACTTGTTCGTTGAGTTAGAACAAATGTCGCACAATTACTGTCTCGTTGCCACAAAAATGCAATTGTGACACTTTGGTTCTCCAATTGAGCTCAAACAAAAGAATTTTTTTTTAAGAAACAAAATTTTTAAATAAATTATTATTATTTTGAGAGAATATGATAATTAAAAAAAAAATAGGTCAATTATATGAATAGAAAATCGAACCATCAATTTTTAAGATAATAACTGATGTTTTATTGACCGAGCTAAAAAAAAAATAAAACATGCATACAACCTAGGAAATTCCAACAACTTTATTAGACAGTAAAAAAAAATTCCAATAAAAAGAAAAAAACAAAACAAATTCTAAATATAAATAAATAAAGTTGTAAATAAAAAAGGTAAAGTTTTTAAAAAATGGAAATAGAGTTACGTTGACCAAACTTTATGAGGAGACTAAAAAGTCAAAGCATCCTTACTTTGAAAATCGACGTGGCAAACAAGCAAATGAATAATGGATTATTTGACCCCAAAATTACTATTAAATATCTTTACCTATAATAACTATAATAAAAATTCGTTTTAATTAATTAAATAATTACGAAACACTAAAAAATATTATTTTAAAATTTAAAATTATTATAAAAATTATCATTTAAAATAATTATGTTGGGTAAAAATCATTTTTAAGGAAAAATAATTTTTTTTTTACAGATAAATATATAATTTTTTTATATAGAAAAAACTAGAGTCAACTTTAAAAATATTTCACTTTTAAATAAAAGAATTATTTTTTTTAATCAAATTTCTACGCTAATTATTATTTCTTAACCTTTTTTTTACTCAAAAAAAGAAAAAAATAATCAATTTTAACATTTTTACTTAAACTAAATAAATTTTGATTTTCACTTTGATAATATAACGTAAGAATAGGTTCAATACGTCACTGAATTTCATAAAATTTGATGTTGTAAAACAACGTTTCGGTTGAACGGACATATAATTTCAAAATTTTAGCTATCGGTAATAATATATATCGGCTTCGACCTGATCCGCTAACCATCGTGTAGCTTATTCTACAATGGTTGAAGCAAAATGAAGGTTGAAGCAAGGAAATTTCCAAAGTACAAGAAAGCATCTTCATCTTGGAAGTTTACACAACACTTCATCATGCCCTTTCAGCTTTACTTTCTTCTAAATGTCCCATCAATCTCCATTTCTTGCTTGCTCCGGACGGGTTTTTTTTACGAGTTCCCACGTTGGTTAGAGAGAGGATGAGTGTCAACAAGGACGTTGGGCCTCGAAAGGGAGCGGTTTATGAAATCCCACGTCGGTTAGAAAAGGAATAAAACATTTTTTATAAGAATGTGGAAATCTCTCTAAGAAACGCGTTTTAAAAACCTTGAGAAAAAGTCCTATAGGTGGCCTGAAATGAAAATTCGAGTCTTCACTCTGTTCTAAGTCAACACTACACCATTCCGGGTCAAACAAACACTATTAATAATAATTTAATCTCTAAGCTTTTATTTATAACAATTTTTTCTCCGTACGTTTAAACAACTTAGTCGTTATGCATTACAACCCGACCGAAAAAATATGATACGGATCAAATTCGTTTATAAACTATTAAGACAATCTTGTCTCTCCCTGCAAATTGTGTCTCTGATCCTTCTATAAACTGCTGGGAAGTTCATACGAACAAGAGTTTCTTGAACCAAATGGCTACAAGCTGGACAAAGAACTTCTACCTTTCAATTCCGATCCTTCATTATAGACCCATGAAGAGATGAGATGATGAGCGATTGCGAATGGCCCCGGAACGAACATCGGAGCGAGTTCGCCACTTTCGACATTAAAATCCGAAGATAAGCTCTGTTGTCTCTCAACTCCTTTACACATTTGTTCGATCTTTGCCGCTGCTGTTCTTTGAGCCTTCTCGTATTCTGCAAACGTCAAAGCGTTCCTCACGTCTTCTCTACCGTGCCATTGAGCGTCTGAATCAAGCTCGAGAAACGTTAAATTTCGATACTAAATGGACCATAAATAAGGGACTAGACGATGTGGGAGAAAGTTCTACATACCTTCTAACTCTCCCTTGTCCACATTTATATCAAAGGATTTTGCATATGCAAAGAAACCAATCATCAACTGACATGGCATATTATTTGGTCCAACTGAGATCGAGGTACATGAACGAACCAATAAATAAAGAGTAAGACATGAAGTTCGACGAACGGATAAAATCAGTATCGAAAGCATCAAAGTAACAAAGAACTTAAAGAGAGTAACGAGCGTAACTAAGTAACCCAAAATTTTGATATGTTATGGTGCGTTTAATCATATCATTAGTTTAACCCTCGCCTCACTCGTTGGCTTGAAAGTTTGTAGAAGTCCGGGGTGGAAATGACATTACATGGGTTCGATCATAGGACCTACTAGTCCGACACCATGTTAAATCATTGATCGACCCAAACACCCACGAGTACCCCCACAACATTGTTGTCTTACTGTAAGGCCCAAGCCCACCGCTACTAGATATTGTCATCTTTAGGCTTTCCCTCTTGGGCTTCCCCTCAAGGTTTTAAAACGCGTCTACTAGGGAGAGGTTTCCACACCCTTATAAAGAATGCTTCGTTCCCCTCTCCAACTAATGTGGGATCTCACAATTCACCTCCGTTTGAGGTCCAGAGTCCTTGCTGGCACTCGTTCCTACCCGGACAGGCTAACTACAAAATTCCTCTCGGTGTTGAAAGAATGGCCTCCTAGGAGTTTCCAATAATCATGAAAGTACCAAGTACTGATATCATGGATACGTAATGAAATAAAAAGGCAGAACGTAGAACGGAATCACGCTCTATAAGACAACAATGTGTTGAACTCCACAACAAAGAAAGGGGGAAAGCTTGCTTGAATAGCGCAGATTTTGTTCCAATCGATTAAACTAATTATTGTAGAGTTTCTCGGGAAGCACCAGAAAGAATGTTTTACAGTTTCATGAACAGATTTTGACTCTACTTCAACCTCGTGAGAAGTGATTGTACCAGTAGCAAAAGAGATCTCAGTCGTTAAAGCATGAATACATGATATGACGAAAAAAGCGAGCAGGGCAACATAAAGGGAAAACAAAGTTTCGTAAGTCGTACCGGGCCAAGGCTGAGAGCTATGGTAGACAACTTCCCCTACTTCAATGCCCGTCTCCTCCCATGTTTCTCTTCTTACTGCCTCTTCTAAGCTTTCTCCCGGCTAGAACCCGAAACAACGGAATCAAACGATTAATGTTAACTACCATAAGATGTACGTTCTATACAATTGTTCGATGATTAATCAGTAACGTACCTCTATAAAACCAGCTAGGCAACTCCACATTCGTGGAACGAATCTTGATTGTTTGCTCAAGAGCGCACGATCTTTTTCTCGATCAATGACTAGCATAATGACTACCTGTCATAGACCATCGACGATTAGAGATATTAAACGTCGAGCTCAAAGTATCTATCGTTTGATAAACGCTTTGAGAGGTGGTCGGAGTAAGTGTAACAATAATCTTACTGGATCAACACGGGGGTAAACCCTCTTCTTGCAGGAGGGATTAGAACATTGCTTCCGTTTCCCTGCTTCCACGGGTACTGTTCTTCCTCCACAGTGTCCACAAAATTTTGACACTCCGTGCCATTCTAGCAATGCCCTGGCCTGGTTGAAGCTAAAATAACTTAACCATGTAATTGAAAGAGGGTAAAAGAACAAGAAGAAATCGAGCTAGTTCCCTAATTCTAGGGGATATTGCCCTCTTTGGATTTTTCCATTCGAGCTTCCCGTCAAAGTTTTTAAAACTTTTTGCTAGGGAAAGGTTTCCACACCCAATGTTTTGTTCTCCTCCCCAATCGAAGTGGGGTCTCACAATCCACCCCCCTTCAGCAACACTCGTTCCTTTCTTCAATCGATGTGGGACTCCCCAATCCACCCCCCTTCGAGGCCCAGCGTCCTTGTTGGCTTCAGGGCCTAGCGTCTTTGTTGGCACTCGTTCCCTTCTTCAATTGATGTGGGACTCCCCAATCCACCACTTTCGGAGCCCAGCGTCCTTGCTGACACTCGTTCCCTTCTCCAATCGATGTGGGACACCCCCAATCTACCCCCCTTCGGGGCTTAGCATCCTTGCTGGCACACCGCCTCATGTCCACCCCCCTTAGGGGATCAGCCTCCTCACTAGCACATCGCTTAGTGTCTGGCTCTGATGCCATTTGTAATGGCCCAAGCCCCCCCGCTAGATATTGTCCTCTTTGGGCTTTCCCTTTCGAACTTCCCCTCAAAGTTTTTAAAATGTGTTTGCTAGGGAGAGGTTTTCACATCCTTATAAAGAATGTTTTGTTCTCCTCCCCAATCGATGTGGCTAGAGAGAGGTTTCCACACCCTCATAAGGGACGTTTTGTTCTCACCTCCTAGGATCACACGTTCACTCAACGAATTGTTAAATTTTCACATTATCAAAATCAACACTAGCTTAATCATACCTAAGACTAATGTAGTTGCTGCCACTAATTCTCAACATTTCCATGACGAATTCAATCACACATCACTCAGTTAAAGAAAACTAAGTCTATAAATATACACAAAGAGTTGAACTAGATTGATATGAAACTAAAACAGCATCAATACAGAGATAACAAGTGAAAACCACAAGCACTCACATGACCAGCAATAGCCAATTCTCCCATGGCTCGAGAATCCGCCCAATCTGCAGCCACCATGAGAGTTCTAACCTCCACAAAGCAGAGTAGCCTGCTCGCGAATTCAGGAACCAAACCCTCCTCGCTCGACACATCAATAGCCCAATAAACAGTGTTCTCATCATCCAAACAACCCAGATAGACGAATAAATCCCCAGTCAATTCAGCCGTGGAATTGGCAAACAGGGCCTTGAAATCAGCTAAGCCAAGCCAACCCAGATGCCAGCTCGGGGCGGCACCATTAGGTCGCGCACTGGAGGTGGCCAACGGGCGGCCCTTCCTGAAGGGCAAGACCTTGAAATTGATGGAAGAAGGTAACTGGGTGTTGTCCAGAAGTTGGGAATTGAGGGATTGGAGAGCTGAAGAAGGCGAAAATGGGTCTTCTGGTTTTGGGGTTTTCAACTTGATGGGGTTGCCGGCGAAGGCATGAGACTGTAAATTAAGGGACATGGTAGGGATTGAGGGGGAGGTAGAGAGTGATGGTGATGTTGGATTGAAGGGATGATGGGAATCGAAGGATTTGTTGAAGTTACTATGCAGAGGAGCTGTGGAGATGAGAGGAGAAAATGAAATTGATCTCATTTGTTTGGATCGCAACTTTCCTCCATGGGATTGGGAAGCACGCACAGAGAGAGCGCGCGAAGGGTTTGTTGGTCCCACTGGTACCACGTGTCACGGTTCCTTTATTTTTTTTATTTATTTTAATGAGTTTCTAATTTTTTTTAATAAAAAAGATTAAAATTCTCAAAATAAATAAATAAATAAATTTCATTAGGTCTTTAAGAGTTTTTTATCATAAAATTTTAAAATGTCATGCACCAAAGATTCATAATCGGGTCTATCACTAGCGCAGGTATGTTCAATCGTTTGCAACACAACTGCTCTATATTAGGCTAAGTCATCCAACTCGACTTTGGTCTCTCA
This sequence comes from Cucurbita pepo subsp. pepo, assembly GCF_002806865.2. NCBI lineage: Eukaryota > Viridiplantae > Streptophyta > Magnoliopsida > Cucurbitales > Cucurbitaceae > Cucurbita > Cucurbita pepo. Next base: position 9,050,354 of record NC_036648.1, on the reverse strand, counting down.
AACCTCGCATCTACTCGCTCGCATCTCATCTTGTCATCTTGGTTTCCAATCGACATGTCTCATATCTTTGATGTCATCCCAAGTCTCGAGGTGTCATTCGTAACTCAGACAGTTATGTCATCGAGAACGAGCACACATGTCGCTCATCTCGTTGGGACATCTTGAGCATCCATCAATTCGAGTCTATCGTGGCATTGGCCCTCCCATGCCCATGTCATGTCATTTTCAAATACCATACCGAATAGCGGATATATAATTCAACCTCCAACACACAGACTCGAATGCAATATCAACACATCTGTGTCGTCTGGTATTATCCTTAAAAAAACTCATTTCAAAAGAAGTCACTTGAGACACTCATATCGGAACGCTCACCCTCACTGTGACACACGTATATATCACAGAGTAGCTCGCTTAAGTTAAGTTTGAGAAATGATTCTAAATGATCCTTAAAAGGCTCATTTAGTTTAATAGAATGTCACCGTTAAATAGTATAGTTAGCTGATTTGGCAAAATTTGTTAAACATAAGAACTATGTATATGTTGGTACAACAAATGAGGTATGGTGATTGGAACCTCCAACCACGAGAAAAGGTCAACTATAACGAGCTATGCACATGTAGGTTGCCTCTTGGACAATTTGAACATATGTTCTAATTACATTCGTAAATGAGATTGAGTTTGAACGTAGAACGAATATGAAATAACAAAATAATTGAATAATAGAGAACCAACAATAAGATATACCTCACTCTCTTCTATTCCCAATGAATTCTCAGCAGAACCCTTTTTACTAATCAATTGAATCTCAGCAAACCACCTTCCAAACGAAACTACAATGAACTTCTTCAACTCGAACTAACTCAACCCTCCAACTGGCTCGTTGAGCTTGGAGATAGAGGCAAATCATCGAGCCAATCGGCATAAATCCGATTTATCTTCTTGGGTCCCTTCCATTTCAGCAAGGACTGCTTTGCTTGGCCCTCCGGCAGGGCGGAGGACGGAACACTCGCCGCCAAACTTGAAGGTGCTTCCATGGCCACAACGAGAGGCTTTACATTGAGGGCAGTATTAGATACCTCCCCTTCACGTCCAATGGATAGTTGTAACTCTGATTCATAAATAACAATAAGCATCTCAAAGTAGTATGCATAATGACAATGTCAAAAGCTTCACAGAGAACAGAACACAAATACTTAACAAATGATTCAAACTAAACATGGTTTTGCTAACTATGAAGATAATTCAAGGCAGATCATCATTTTCAGTTCATCAAATAGCTACTCAGAACTCCATTCATATAATCATTGAAGAGAGAGAGCTCTGAATACCAGATTGGCCATGAGCAAAATGGCACTTTTCACCGAAGGGGCAATGGCCTGTAATCTCCCATTTGGTGCAGAGCTTCGTCTTCCAGAATGAAGGCCTAGAATTTCCATTAGCACGAAGAGCATCAGGAACAGAGCTAGAAGCTGCCTTGATAGGTTCAGGGTAGCTAGAATCACTTCCATTGATCAATGGAGTTCCTGTGGTTCCAATGCTTATAGCTGAACTCTCCCTAAACCTCCCTGAATCATCTCTAAACTTAGCAGGATCTTCATGAAGAAAATTACACCTATCTCCATAAGGGCATTCCTCTCCATTATAGAACTTCCTACACAGCTTCATTTTCTGGATAATTTTCTGATCGTCATTCCAGTTGCTTACAGATTGATCATCCTCCCGTATACCAACAATTTCTTGCCAATTTGGAGGGGGTTGCCGCACGTCTTCAACACCATGCGCAAAGTTGCAACTAGCACCATTCCTACACAAACCAAGCTTAAATTTCGCACACATCCTTGTCTTAAAGAAGATGTTGTTTATTCCTTTATTCATCGGAGCATTTGGAGGCTGAACTCTGGAATTCGATGGTGGATTTGGATAAGGCATAGGACTAGATTGATTTTCTTCGAAAGTTCTAGCTCTTTTGAATGGAGGCTGCTGTACCTCAAATTGTGATTGTGGATCAAATAGATCGTTCCTAGGATACTGAGACCAGCAACCAGACGCATCGCCATTAGCACCATAAGAATGCAATGGTGGCGGTATAACAGAGCCTCGCATATCATTGAAACTCATCTTCTAAAATCAAATAAACCAATTCTCTTTAATCAATCAGAACAACGAATCAACAAAAATATCAATCTAACTATGTGATCAAACGCCAGAAGAACAAGAAACTAGAGGATTCAATATCCAAAACTGAAAACAACACCGAAAACAGCCAAAAGCGAGGATTCTAACCAAAATTGAAATCCAATTCGCCAAAAAAAACAAAAGTGTCTGTTTGGAATAATAATCAAAACAGTTTGTAGAAACGCATATGCCGGCGGAATCGAGATCAATGGAAGAAGCAATCAAAACAATGGCGAAAGTGGAGGCCTTATAGTCATGTAATTACATAACAGGGAGAAAAAACAAACTAATCTAAGAATCAAAACCCTAGCCGCCAAGGGGAATCAAAAACCCTAATGAAATCAGAGATTGAGGAAGGCAAAAACCATGGAATCTTCACAATCGCCACAAAGGAATGTAAGCGAAGTAGTCAAAAGAGAGAATATATTTTAAAAAAATTAACCTAAAGCCCTAAACCCTAATGCGCTAAACGATAGTTGATTTTACGGGGTCTTAATAAAAGAACTAACCGTGATGACATGGCACCAGATTTTCTGTGGGCCCCACTTACTTATTCTTCTTACACGTGTCACTCTTTTTCTTAAATTACAGATTTTTATTTTATTTTATATTTGAAATTAACAATTTTTTTTTTTTTTTATTTAAGTAAATGTTATATTCAATTCTTGATGACTTAGTACTACTCTCGTCCACTTGTAGCATCTCGGAGTCGTTATATATCAAATTCAAATTTCAAATCTTTATTTAAATTTTGTGCACGAGTCGTTACATGTGTTAAAGCAATACCTTTTCGAGTAGAATGTGGCTCGGGGACGAATCAAGATGGAAACCGATGGGCATGTGACACTCAAGTAAGTCGGGACTTGTCTCCAGTAAATGTTGAGTCAAGCAATAGGGGTCGTAGCACCAACCTTTTTTTTTTTTACTAATTCAATACGATTAGGAAAAAAGATTGTATAGTTCCGTACTAAGATAAGAGAAAGTTTTGACAAATACTCCGTGTGAATTAGATACACTGTAGTATTGCATACATTAGATGCTTAGAGTCCGGGAGTTATCTCGTTTTCTATGTCAAGACCCCTCGGTTTCAAACATCTCCTCCTACACAAATGTTTCAAAATTATTAATTCTAATACTCGAGTATAACTCAATTAGTTAAACCATGGGTCAGAGATTTGAATCTTTCCCGTGAGCTAAAAAAAAAGGTCAAGAATTTGATTTTCTTACCGAAACTTCTTCTAGTTTTGCATCGGTAGCATTCCATTCTCCTAGCATAATTGTGGGTTTCACATCTGCATAAATTTCAACGTAATATCATTACTCGTCGTTTTTTTGGATGAATAAAATGGCATATCGTTATAAATAATATCAGGGTTGTTTAAAATATTCGATGACCTAAAAAACGAGATCAGTCCGACCCAACTCATACGGTTTGGGTTGGGTTTCGAACTCAAATAAATGAAAATTTTATAAATTAGTTATCCTTGTGACGAGAGCCCTCAGAGTCCAAGAACAACGACGCAATTATCAAGGGCGCGCTCCCGCTATGCCAAAATGAAAAAATTTAAACTCGAACAATTGGATTAGTTTTAAAAAAGATGTCTCAACTCAACTTGACCTAACCCACGAACACTCCTAAATAATATCATTAAGTCTTTCAATTTTTACCCGTTCAGCTGTTGGGTTAATTTCAATCTTTGTTTGAGTAAAGAATAACTTTTTCGAACCAGTTTGAAGTTTAGAAACATAATTGAAACCTATTCGATAACAGTGGTTGGTCGTGTATACATACCTTGTGCAGATCCAATCCCCCGATTTCCAACCAGGAAAGGCACCAAGATCAAGACTCTTATATGCATGACATCTATAGCAGCTTGATCGGGTAGCATAATTATGAGCTCCACATTTGCAATACCAATCTCCCGCCAAAGCTTCTTCTGTTTTGATACCATGTTCATGTGCAGTTGGGTACTCGGAGTGAGGGCCTCCATATTTTAAGTACCCACATCTTTGACAAGCTTCTCTTTTCTTGAAGTTTACGTGTTCACAAGCACCACACATCCAATCACCTCTCGACCAGTTCATATTCTTGTTCTTGTTCTTCTTCCTAAAATCAAAGCCTTGGATGAAGAACGTAAAAGAAGAAATATAATGAAGTAAAAGCTCACCTTGGAGTTGTTAAAGGGTTCGTTTTTTGTAGAAGTTTAAATTTTGAAATGATGAAGTTTGGTGAAGCTTTGGAGGGTTTATATAGATGCCTAAGGTGTTCGTAGATTGAGTTGGTTCGAATTTCAACATCTTTTAGTCTCAATTTAAGAGTGATTGTGGGTTAAGTTGAGTTGGGACATCTTTTAGACTCAACTCAGGGTGTTCGTGGGTTGAGTTAGGTCAGGTTAGGACATCTATTAGATTCAACCCAATTGTTCGGGTTGTAAATCCTTAAACTCGAACAACTCTTATTTAAATAATGAATTCAACCCAATCCAATTTAACCATAAATTTTTTTCAAGTTCATAATTCAACCCAAACTATAAGAGTTCTGTTCGGTTAATCGGATTTTCAAGTCATCGAGTCTTTTGAACACCTCTCCTAAGTGGGTCATTTTCATTCTTTTTCTTAGTCAATTGACAATGAATTCTTTTTCTGAGTCATCGAGTTATTTGTGTCTATATTTTATTCTTTAACTTAAACTTTCGGGTTCGTGTTTCTAGGACCTTCAAAATTTTATTTACTTTTAAATGTCTAATAGATCTGTTCAAATACCAACTCTCTAAATTAGATCATCAATCACGGTCCCAACGACATTTCTTATGGAGTAATAATGAAGCAAAACAAAAAAGAATTTTGTGTTCTTTAAATTTGTTACATTTATGGTTTTATAATTTTGACAATTAACCTATAAATTTGTATTAACAAAATTAAAAAAAAATTATAAAATCCAATCCATTGGATAAAAAAAATTATAAGACCGAGAATAATTTACTTCGAGAGAATAATGATATCACAATGTGATGAATTTAACCCGTTGTATCGGTTAAAATCTCAAACTAATAATTGTATATAACTTAAACCCTAGAATTTTCCGAGTGAATCAATTAGACTTTTGAAAAGATAGGATTGACAAAACCAATAACCAAAACCCCACTTTTTTATTCGAACATCAAAGGGATTTACATAGATTTCCTTAGTACAAGATTGAAGGGTAAATTGAAAGAGCTAATATTGAAATGGGTAGCTTCTTCAAGTGTGTAAGTCCCTTAGCTTCGTCCAATGGTCACACTCAAATTTGAAGGTTGAGAATTCAATTGAATTCATATGTTTCAGCGTTGGGTTTTTGCTTGAAGGAGTTTCTTCTTGCTGTTGCTAGAACAGTCTTGTCAGCCACTATGAAGTAAGCTGCTCCAGCCACTGCCATTCCAAAGTCCATGTAAGAATACGAAATGATTTGGCTATTGCTAAGAGGGAAGGAGAAAGAGATAAACCTGAAGAGATTATGAGAGCTTGAGCTGCGTGATTCAGATTAGCTTTTGCCCATGGCAGCATCCTCACGCTGGCCAGCTGCAAAATGATAACAACTCTACTTATGGATTGGATAGCTCGAATCTAGTAGTATCTAAAATCACGTTGATTTTACACTTTTATATTCGATTTTTGTACCATCAAAATCGATTACAAGCATGCATGGAAGTGATTCTAACCATTTCAAAATCACTCTCAAACATGTCTCTTATCGTTCAGGTTGAAGGATGTGGCCAGCCAGCAGCTAGCTCCAACCACCATGATCGGTGAAAGAGCAGTTGCATGGTGCCTCTATCTCATTAGGGGAAGATCCAGAAATTTTCATGGGGAGGGACAAATTTTAGGGAACAAAATAGAAAGTAGGCTTCAAAGTTTAAAATTGTGAGATCCAGTCGGTTGGGGAAGAGAACTAAACATTCTTTATAAGGTAAGGGTGTAGAAACCTGTCTGTTGTAGAAGCATTTTAATAATCTTGAGGGAAACCAGAAAAGGAAAGCCCAAAGAGGACCTAGTGGTGGGCTTGGGCCATTACCAAACACCAGGCGATGTGCCAGCGAAAGGCTAAGCTCCAAAGGGGTGGACACGAGGCGGTGTGTCAGTAAAGATGCTGGATCCGAAGGGGTGGATTGGGGGATCCCATGTCAATTGGAAAAGGAAACAAGTGTCAACGAGGACGTTGGGCCCCGAAGGGGGTGGATTGTGAGATCCCACATCAATTGAGGAGGAGAATGAAACATTCTTTATAAAAGTGTGAAAACCTCTCTCCAGTAGATGCGTTTTAAAAATCTCGAGGGAAAGCTCAAAGACGACAATATCTACTAGCCTAGCGATGACAGTAGACTTGGGCTATTACACCAGCAATAAAACCAAATATCCACATCAATTCATGACTAGTAGTGCGTTAAGGTAATCTACATCAGTTGATGATTAAGTTCTTCAGAAAAGGAAAGATAAAGATCTGTATGTGCATTATGAAGGTGGAAACTTACAGTGGGAATAGCAGTGGCAATACTTGCAATGGCAGCTGCTTTAGCTCCAGCTATCACACCCTCTGTTCATCAATAAAAGCAAATTTGTGAAGAGAATGATTTGAAAAACACAACATCAGAATTCAATTATTTTCATGGCACCAAATCTGAAGTGGATCATGGGCCACAACCCAATACATCAAAACAATCAAATCAGTCAAGAACACAACATGCGCATCGATCACACCCCATCTCTCTTTAGCTTTTACCTTAAATCATTAACTAAAAAAGAAGAGTTGGTGGGGGAAGTTGAAAATGGTTCCCAATCATATTACTTTTACTTCAATCCATTCTTGAAGCTAAAACAACAAAACCCTCTTTGGGGAATTTCGTCGAACACCTAAAAGGCACTATCAAAAAACCAAATCTTAAACCCATCATAATGATCAATCACTCACTACTGTCAACAACTCAACTCATCAAATTCATCACAGCGTGGTATCATCAAAGCAGAGCAACTAAAAGTCCAACAGACCCATTAAATTTCTTTTCCTCATAAAAATTCTCGTAAAAAGAAAAGATCGAAAGGTTTACCTCTAGCACAGCGCTTCGCCATGGCCACTTTTGGGTCATGAGAGGCCAAATTGTTTCTCTCGAGAAATCCCTGAGCCAAATTCTTCGCCATTGTTGGAAGATCAAAAAACAGGGAAGATTCAGTTTGAAGTGTAATTGAAAAATGGCTGAGTATTTATAAACATTTAAGATGAATGAATTAATGAAATGAAGTGAATCTGAGCAATTGAAGCTCACATGATTTCAGTGGTAGGAGTGAGTTTGATGGTTTTCCCGAATTCCAGCGTCTCCTCAGTCTCTTGTTTTCTTCTCTTTTCATCTGGTTTCTGTTGTAGTTTCTCGATTCCCTCAATCTTCCTCCCCAAAATGTCCCTTATTTTTTACTAAATTCCATTTATGCCCTCCTCTTAAAAAGTTAATTAAGAAATTTACTTCTAATTCTAATTCTAATTAAGTAATAACTTTCCGTTCTTTTAAGCCATTTTTAGCTGTGAGACCCCAGGTCGATTAGTATGCCAACGAGAACGCTTAGCCCTGAAAAGGGGTTGATTGAACATTGGACCCCGACGGATGGTGGATTGTGAGATCCCACATTGGTCGGAGAGAGGAACTAAACATTCTTTGTAAGGGTGTGGAAACTTCCCCCTAGCACACATTTTAAAACTGATAGGGCCTGTTCCTGGTCAGAAATATAGTGAAATCACCTTTTCTATTCTTTTCCCGGACCCTGCGACTAAGAAAGATGTTCACTTCTTAAAATATCCCATATACCTTCACTTCTGAAAACATCTCATATACGTAGGCGGGAACAAGGGAAGGGGTCAGATTTATCCCGACTAAAGCTCGGAAGAGAAAGGCTAAAGAGAACTTAAAATATCCCATAAAACGTTCACTTTTGAAAATATCCCATATACGTAGGCGGGAACAGGAGAAAGGGTCAGATTTATCCCGACTAAAGCTCGGAAGATAAAGGCTAGAGAGGACTTAAAATATCTCATGTAACGTTCACTCTTGAAAATATCCCATATAATGGGCGGGAACAAGGGAAGGGGTCAGATTTATCCTAACTAAAGCTCGGAAGAGAAAGGCTAAAGAGGACAATATCTACTAGTGATGAACTTATACTGTTACAGCTATTATCATGATCACTCTTATTCGGATACAGTCTCGAATTCTTTATTTGGGTTACGTGATTTGAATCTTAAACATAAAATATTACAAATTCATACCAAGTAACATGATAAATGAATTAGTAATTAATAACAAGAACTTATAAAGACAAAGGACAAAATGTTGGTCTATTTCCTACCCTTCACTCAATTTCATGTCTAAATTATTTTTTAATAATTTTTTTTAGTAATTATTAAAATATTTAATTTTTTAATTTGACAAACTCATTTACAAAAAATACCATATTAATAATTAATTTAAATATATTTTTTTTTCAAGTATGGTAACTATTAAAAAAAAAGTCTAAATAGATGGGTTAAAATATTAAATTTATATTTCAATTATTTATTATTATTATTATTATTATTATTATTATT